>NW_028291045.1:57500-63748 GCF_041283825.1 Pyrus communis | reverse complement strand
TATGGAATTATTACCCCACGCCCATTCTATATTCTCTCCCTGGTTGATTATAGTAGGCACAAAATTCAAATAATCTATGCAGCTTTCAACATCTCTTGGTCAGCGTAATTTAAAAAAAAGAATAGCCTACTCTTCTGTATCTCATATGGGTTTCATAATTATAGGAATTGGTTCTATAAGCGATACAGGACTCAACGGAGCCATTTTACAAATAATCTCTCACGGATTATTGGCGCTGCGCTTTTTTTCTTGGCCGGAACGAGTTATGATAGAATACGTCTTGTTTATCTCGACGAAATGGGCGGAATGGCTATCGCAATTCCAAAAATATTCACGACTTTCAGTATCTTATCAATGGCTTCTCTTGCATTACCGGGCATGAGCGGTTTTGTTGCCGAATTGTTAGTTTTTTTTGGAATACTTACTAGTCAAAAATATCTTTTAATGACAAAAATATTAATTACTTTTGTAATGGCAATTGGAATGATATTAACTCCTATTTATTCATTATCTATGTTACGCCAGATGTTCTATGGATACAAGCTTTTTAATGCCCCAAACTCTTATTTTTTTGATTCTGGACCGCGAGAATTATTTGTTTCGATCTCTATCCTTTTACCTGTAATAGGTATTGGTGTTTATCCCGATTTCGTTTTATCATTATCAGTTGACAAGGTCGAAGCTATTATATCCAATTATTTTTTTCGATAGTTTTTGTGAGTAAACCAAAAAATGAAACTGAAATCCCATGATTTTAAAAATGGTTGATTGTACAATAAAAAAATGAGTCTTTTATATTCTTTTCTTTTAAGTAAAAAAAAAAAATTGGAATTCTATTATAACTAGATATCTTTTGAATTTGTGAGAACCATTTGAATCAAGTAATGGAAATGATTCAAATGGTTCTTGATTGTTTACATGAAGTTTTCGTATATATACCTGTATGCCGTCCTATGTTTATATTCGTCAAGTCTTTTATTCAATTAGATGTTAATGTAAATGAACCATAACTATGCAACCCTATTCCTAATAGATTAACCCCAAAATAGCATATCCAAATTATAAGAAAGCCCATTGAAGCCACAATTGCAGAATTTACACTTTCAAAATTTTTATTTGTTCTAATATGTAAATAAATAGCGAATATGGTCCAAGTAATAAATGCCCAAGTCTCCTTTGGATCCCAATTCCAATATGATCCCCATGCTTCATTAGCCCATACTGCTCCCGAAAGAATACCTACGGTTAAAAGGATAAACCCTAGACTAATAATACGATAACTCCAACGATCCAATTGTTGAATCAATTGATACCTGTAATAATTTTGAGACGAAATAAAAGAAGTGTTTCGTAAGACATTGTTTCTTTCGTTCACGTATTGAATCTCACTAAAGTAAACTGACTCATTTTCTAAATTATTGCTTTTACTAAAAATCCTTATGAATTTTCGAAATGTAATGACTAGAAGAGCTAGTGATAATAATGATCCACACAAAAGAGCTGCATAGCTCAATACCATCATACTTACGTGCATCATTAACCAATGGGATTGGAGAGCGGGTACTAATATCGCGGATTGATGCATTTCAGTTAAAAGACCGAAGTAGCAAAACCTTGAGTAAAAATAGCACTTGGCGCGGTTATTGCGCTTAAATGGTTTTTATGTTTTTTAAAATACGGAATAATATGAATAATGGAAAAACTCCACGAAAGAAAAATTAATGATTCATATAAATCACTTAATGGTAAATGCCTCAAATACATCCAACGAGTAACTAATAATCCTGTTATGCAGAAAAAAGTAGCTATCATCCCCTTTTCTGACGAATCATCTAGTCCTACGATTTCATCGACTAATAAAATTATCAAATGAATTGTAATTACAATTGAAACGATCGAAAAGGATATATGAGTTAATATATGCTCTAAAGTTGAAAATATCATAAAAATTATTAAATTAATAAGGGCGTCCCTCAATTATAGGAATTGAAATCGGGAATTGAATTCATTATAGGACTTACTCTTTTAGAAGATGCCATGCCGCCACTCGGACTCGAACCGAGATGCTCTAGCACTGCTTCCTAAGAGCAGCCGTGTCTACCGATTTCACCATAGCGGCTTATTCGAAATCATAATAACCTATTTTTATTCAATCGTCGAGCTTGAAGGAGTTAATTCAATCCAATATTTTTTTTTAGGAAACCATTCAAATTGATGAATAAAAACGTGTTTAAAAATTAGGGATTAAAACGTTTTCGTTAACCGTTAATAATATTGATTTTTCTTATTATTATCTTTTTATTTAGTTATTTAGTATTTTAGGATGTCAATTTTATTTAACTGAACTAACAATGTATTTTTTCGTAGGCTATTACTTTATGCTCTCCTAAAACTAAAATGTAACAGTTGTAACTAGATAATTTTTACTTCAATCCCTGGATATATGTAAAAAAATGTTCTGCCTCGTTTGCATTTTTTAATGATTAATTTCTTTTATCATTTATTTTATTAATCTAAAATAAAAAATTCATTTTATCGATTAATAAAAAAATAGAATTTTTATATAACACAATTTCAGCGATACACTCAAAAGATTTATGTAAATATTTGCATAGTTAGGTTGCGTTAGGATTTTTTTTTTGTTGTGTAGAGAATTTGCGTTAAGATTTAGCAAACCCATTAAGTTAGGTATTTGGGATGGTCGTATCAATCATATAAAAAAATTTCGTATAGAAATTGTACCGTACTTCAAAATATTTTCTAAATTTTTTAATTAATATATATATTATATCTTGATCGATCTTCCAATCGAAACATAGGATCTAAAATAGATCACTCAAAATTGGCGCATTCGTCATATAACTACCTAAATCATATAACTACCTAAAAATGTAAACGGGGCTTTTATTAATTTAATTGGGTTTAAGGAATTTATATAGTGATAATAATTTCTAAAACCCAAAATAATGGTTTAAAAGATTATAAAAACATTTTAAACTTAATCAATTAGTTTCAACGACCTCTTCTTTATAATATAAAATCAAAAATATAACTAAAAAAAAATTCTTTTTATTATTGAGATTGAGTAAGGGCGATGGGGAAAGTGATAATCCCCATCCGGAAAATGATAAAACATACTAAAATGAAAGGCGAAACCTTGCGCTTGCGTTTACCCTTTTTTCAAACAAAAAAGTACCATTCATTTTTAGAATTCAGTAGACAACAGAATTCTTATCTATATCAGAAACGAAAGAAACATTTGGCTTCAAATTAAAGTAAAACAAATTCAATTTTATATTCGTTTTAAATTAAAACATTATGAGACTAATTCTTTTTTATTTATTTTTTTTTTAATGTATATTGTTTATATTGTAATTTATCTTATATATTAATATTTATTCTTTTACTATACTATTATGATGTTAATATTAATTATAATTGATAAATATTATTTATCATTTTTATAACTATAAATCTTATAAATAAACTAGAAACAAAATTATATCACTTTATTAGTTATTAGAACGATTCAGATTATTTATTTGTTACACAAAAAAAACTTTTTGAACTCCCGGTAGAAAGAGATTTCGCTAACGAAAAAGCTTTCAATGCTGCCCTATATCCCTTCCTTTTCCAAATATTTTTACGAATACGTTTTTTGAAATAGAGGTGCGCTTTTTTGGAACTGCCATTAAAAAGTTATAATAGGTTTTTCGGTTGGATGTGAAAGACATCTATTGTTCAAATCAATTGTTCTTTACTATTCTCTATCTATTTTTTCTCTAAATTAGACTCCAAAAAAAAAGGGGGGGTTAAAAATCACATAAAATATTAATAAGAATGATAAGGTACACTATGCCAAATAGATTGAAGTTGATAAAATAAAAAAAAAAATAATACAAAAAAAAAGAAAGATTGTCCGTTTCGTTTTCTTTCTATTTTCGTCGTGTTCCATTTATACATGTAATAAAAAAATCTAAAAGTTTAATAAACCAACCCTTCTCCCGCTTAATTAAAAAATAAAAAAACTTTAATAATTTTTTCTATTATATTAATTAATTTAATATTAATTTAATTGTTCAAGCTCGAAGAAAGAGTCCACAAAATTTGAATTATCAAATGAGACTAGTAGTTAATCTGTTAAAGGATACAAAATACATAATTTAAAGGCATTTTATTTGCCCCCTTTTTTTTTTCCGTAAAATTAAAGTGTTGGATATCATAGCATTTCCTACAAATAGCTTTTATTGTAATGGAAGACAAAGAATTAGTTACAAAACAAATTGGTTAATGATTCTAAATAACCGAATTACAATTAAATAGTTTTAGTTATGGGCTTTATGATTCATATCAAATACTGTTTTTGGTATAATTATTTATCCTTGTTCTATAGATATAAAAAAATTATTGTAATACGTAATAATTAAAATGAAAATTCTAATTTTCATTTTTTATCTTCATAAAATTTATTTAAAAATTTGAATTTAATATTAACAATTCAGTATTAATAAAATTAAATACGTATTTATTTTTCACTAGTGACTTATTTATATCATTTGACCAATTATAACCTCTTGATTTTAAATATTTGAAGTAGTTTGGAAAGATTCAGAATAATTAAGGCTAGAAAATTCTATTTAAGTTTTATTTTATATATCTTAATTTTTTTTTATTAACCGACCCCTTTCAAAAGAAAAGAAATAAGAACCGGTGACTCAGAAACAATTAATTAAGATAAATTTTTTTTTTTTTTTTTTTTTTATGGAATATACATATCAATATTTCATGGATTATACCTTTCATTCCACTTCCAGTTCCTATCTTAATTGGAACAGGACTTCTACTTTTTCCAACGGCAACAAAAAATCTTCGCCGTATGTGGGCTTTTCCTAGTGTTTTATTATTAAGTATAGTTATGGTTTTTTCAGCCCTTTTTTCTATTCAGCAAATAAATAATAATTCTGTCTATCAATATGTATGGTCTTGGACCATCACTAATGATTTTTCTTTAGAATTTGGCTGCTTGGTTGATCCACTTACTTCTATTATGTCGATATTAATCACTACTGTTGGAATTATGGTTCTTATTTATAGTGACAATTATATGTCTCATGATCGGGGATATTTGAGAATTTTTTGCTTATATGAGTTTTTCCAATACTTCAATGTTGGGATTAGTTACTAGTTCTAATTTGATACAAATTTATATTTTTGGGAATTAGTTGGAGTGTGTTCTTATCTATTAATAGGTTTTTGGTTCACACGACCCAGTGCCGCGAATGCTTGTCAAAAAGCGTTTGTAACTAATCGTGTCGGGATTTTGGTTTATTATTAGGAATTTTGGGTTTTTATTGGATAACAGGTACTTTCGAATTTCGGGATTTGTTTGAAATATTCAATAACTTGGTTTATAATAATGAAGTTAATTTTTATTTGTTACTTTATGCGCCTCCCTATTATTTACCGGCGCTGTTGCTAAATCCGCCCAATTTCCCCTTCATGTATGGTTACCTGATGCCATGGAAGGGCCTACCCCCATTTCGGCTCTTATACATGCCGCTACTATGGTAGCAGCAGGAATTTTTCTTGTAGCTCGGCTTCTTCCTCTTTTCATAGTTATACCTTACATTCTAAATCTAATAGCTTTGATAGGTATAATAACATTATTTTTAGGAGCCACTTTAGCTCTTGCTCAAAAAGATATTAAGAAAAGCTTAGCTTATTCTACAATGTCTCAATTGGGTTATATGATGTTAGCTCTAGGTATGGGGTCTTATCGAGCTGCTTTATTTCATTTGATTACTCATGCTTATTCGAAGGCATTGTTGTTCTTAGGATCTGGATCAATTATTCATGCGATGGAAGCTATTGTTGGATATTCTCCAGATAAAAGTCAGAATATGGTTCTTATGGGCGGTTTAAGAAAACATGTACCAATTACAAAAACTGCTTTTTATTGGGTACACTTTCTCTTTCTGGTATTCCACCCCTTGCTTGTTTTTGGTCCAAAGATGAAATTCTTAATGATAGTTGGTTGTATTCACCTATTTTTGCAATAATAGCTTGGTCCACAGCAGGATTAACTGCATTTTATATGTTTCGGATTTATTTACTTGCTTTTGAAGGACATTTTAAACGTTTATTTTCAAACTTACAGTGGCAAAAAAAGCAGTTCGTTCTATTCAATGTCTCTATGGGGTAAAGATAAAGAAGGACCCGAAATTATTAAAAAAAATTTGCGTTTATTA
>NW_028291045.1:37500-40000 GCF_041283825.1 Pyrus communis | reverse complement strand
GTCAACTGGAATGTGTATTATCCATATAGGGGATCTTTGAATTGAGAAGATCCGTCGACCTGAGACGAAGAGAAATGTCTATCTATTTTATTTAGTTATTCAGTTAAACCAATGAGTCGTTATTGTAGCAGATAGCAACAACCATTTCATCCGACATGCGTATTTTTTATTTTCCAATGGATTTACATCTTTCATTAATGGAAATTTTTTGATGTAGTGAGTAATAGCTCTGGTTGTTCGCTGTTCAAGAATTCTTGTTTAGGCAGTTCATACCATCCATACATAATGTTTTGATCTAAGATTTCAATTCTTCCATGTTTCAGCAGTAGTTAGTATATTGTTCCATGGAGCTAAGGTCCAAAATATGGAAGAAACAGGTGTTTCCACGACTCTACCGCCCAGTCAATTCTGTTCCACTTAATCCCTGTTTCATGGCCACATATCTTTCCGGCTAAGGAATGGGAAACCTTTCTCTTGTTACATGAATCCAATTTTCATTTCATCCGGGAAAAGCCATCTTTTTCTCAACAATGTCTTTGTCATTTGATCCAATAGCGTTCCGTTAGATAGGAACAGCTTTGATAAATACTGATAACTCTCGGATGGAGTATTAGAACGAAAAAATCCATTAGATAATGAACTATTGGTTCTAAGCCATCTCTGGCGATGAATTAACAATTCGAAGTACCTTTCTTGCGTATTCTTGATAAACCAGCGTTTATATATAGATGTAGGAAGATCCGTTTGGGAAGTAAGAAGCCCCTTTGACATCTCTTCATCTGCAAAGAATTCTCGATGTGAAAACACAGGCTGATCTTTGAATAGGAAAAAGAGTGGATCCGCAGGGTCCCAAATGAATTGGCTTATTCGAAAAAAGCCTTGTTCTTTGGAAGATCTATCTCGTGTCTGGTACTGCATGGTTCCACTCTGCAAGAACTCCGAATCATTCTCTTGAAGCCCATCCTCTTCATCATAAATGATCCGCTTGCCCCGAAATGACCTGACCCAATAGGGAAATCCCAATTCATTGGGCCTTTCGATACAATCAAATAGAAAGCCCCAAGGGCGCCATATTCTAGGAGCCCAAACTATGTGATTGAATAAATCCTCCTCTATCCGTTGCGGGTCGAGGACTCCTTCCCCTTCTTCAAACTCCGATTCGTATTGTTCATAGAGAAATCTCTGATCAACGATAGAACAAGATCCATTTTGCATCATATCTAAGGGATTCCTTGGTTCGGGCCGAAGAAGCAATGTCACTCGATCATTATCAAACTGACTGCAATCTTTTTCTGTCCGTGAGGATCCCACCGGAGCGCCTTCTGCTTCTAATAGGCCATGAACTAGATCAGAATCATTCTCAACGAGTCCATAAGAAGTGATCCCATTTTTTTCATCGGGTCGGGGTAGAGACCAAAGGTCTTGAGCGACCGATCCGGCAGAACAACTCAAAAGATAAAGAAGTATCGTTAATTTCTTCATGCTCGTTCCAAGTTCGAAGTACCATTTGTACAAATAAGAATCCCCTTCGTTACATGATTTCTTCTTCATATAGATAGATATAGGATCTATGGAGCAATTACTTAGAAGTACATTTTGTGCAACAGCCCTTCCTATCTGATAGAAAAGGATCCCATGATCCTGAACCGATCTTACTTGGGATCGCAAATCCCAAGTTTGTCTATGAAGAGCAGATCTAATTATATTAGTGTCTATAATTGATTTCTTCTGTGTAATACTAATCGATAGGGCCTCATTGGTAAGTGCTACAAGATCTCGTACATTGGAACCCATGGTTATGGACCCGAATCCATTAGTATGGAACATTTTCTTTTCCAAGTGAAATCCCCTAGTATATGAAAGAGTGAAAAAGTGCTTTCGTTGTTGTGGAATAAGAAGCCTTCGTATCTTAATGCATGTATTTAATTTATTCGGAGCTATTAGAGCGGGATCCACTTTTTGGGGAATATGAGTCGAAGCAATAACAAGAATATTTCTAGTGGAACATCTTTCACAATCCCTGGAGAGATAGTTCACTAATAGACCGAGGGATAAGTAATTCGACTCATTCACATCCAGATCATGAATGTTTGGAATCCATATTATGCAAGGAGACATTGCTTTTGCTAATTCGAATTGAAGGGTGATATAAAATCGGTCTATTTCCGGCATCATATCCATAGTTAGCGCATTCATCATAGTTAGAAGCGCCAGCTCCGTATCAAAGTCACGGTCGTCACTATCATCAATATCGTCGCTATCATCAATATCGTCACTATCATCAACAAGAAAACCCTTGGGCTTGTTAGCCAGGAACTTGTTCAGAAATACTGTAATGAAAGGAACATAGGAGTTTGTCGCTAGGTATTTGACCAAATAGGATCGTCCAGTTCCTATAGAACCTATCACTAAAATACCCCTAGAGAGGGATAGGGCTAAGCGGAGCGAAAAGGGTTTTCCATGAGATGGGAAATGAAAACTATTAGCCCCACAGGAGGTT
>NW_028291045.1:20000-27500 GCF_041283825.1 Pyrus communis | reverse complement strand
CGAAGAAAAAGTAAAATGGATTCGTATTCACATACATGAGAATTATATAGGAGCAAGAATAATCGTGTATTACGTTTTGAAAAAAGAATTTTTTTTGGAGTAATAAGACTATTCCAATTATAATACTCGTGAAGAAAGAGTCGTAATAAATGTAAAGAAGAGGGATCTTTCACCCAATAGCGAAGGGTTTGAACCAAGATTTCCAGATGAATGGGGTAGGGTATTAGTACATCTGATACATAATTTAAATGTGGGAATTTGTCCTCTAAAAAAGGAAATATTGAATGAATTGATCGTAAATTATAAGATTTTACGATTTCTGTCGCCTCTAAGGAAGATACTAATCGTAGGGAAAACGGAATTTCCACAATGACTGCAAATCCCTCCGACATCATTTGAGAATACAAATTTTTGTTGTACCCAAAAAATTTTTTTTGGTTAGAATCATTAGCGGAAATTATCAAATGATTCTGTTGATACATTCGACTAATTAAACGTTTTATAATTAGTAAACTATATTTAGTGTCATAACCTACATTATCCAACAAAATCGATCTATTTAAACCATGATCATGAGCAAGTGCATAAATATACTCCCGAAAGATAAGTGGGTATAGGAAGTCATGTTGCTGATATCTATCTAGTTCTAAATATCCTTGAAATTCTTCCATTTTTAATGTGAACAAGAAAAGAAATAGGTGATTTATTGGGTTATCAAATGATACATAGTACGATACAGTCAAAACAAGGTATTATAGTAAGAAAATACCTCGGAACAAGTAAGACTCATCAACGGACTCTCTAGCCTCTCTTTTTCCATCTAATTGATTTATGTTCGTTCTAGGGTAACAAGATGGTTAGAAGTCCTTTATTTTTTCAATCCAATCGCTCTTTTGATTTTGAAAAATCTTTATCAATATACTGCCTTCTTCTACACATTTATCTCTACCCCATAATGGGTAATAGCTAATAATTAGGACTCATAAGAAATTTATAATCCACTCATGGGAAAAGTTTTTCCCGTATTAAGCACTAATATATTTTTAACGTCTAATTAGATCGGGTAATCATTCAAAAATTAAGAACAGAAGCTCATTACTTTTTGTTTCCCTATAATTGGAACCGTAGTTAGGGCTCTACCCATTTATTCACTCGACCAAATTCATTTTTTTTATTACACGACAAGAATTCAAACAATTATAATAAGGTTTTGGACCTATTCGGTAAGAATGAAATATTCTTAGAATTATCCATTGATACGACATGCTGCTTTTTCCATTCATTCCTTTCAGGATCAGTCGTGGTCTTACAAACTCTACCGATGGTATGGACGAATCTTTTGCTTCATACAAATGTGTAAAAGATGCTAGCCGCACTTAAAAGCCGAGTACTCTACCGTTGAGTTAGCAACCCAAATAAAATAATTAGAATGTGTAGATACAATCGGAATCTCAATAAAAAAAAGATTGAATTGCACAACGCAATCCAAACCAATCAAAACATTAAAATAGCACAAATTTTTAAAATTCTAATTGATTAGATTCTGAACATAATAAAAATGAACAGATCCGATGAAAAAATTCTCAGATAAAAATAGGGATAAAGTAAAATATTTATAAATAGCTCCTTGTCTCTTATGTCATCCATTAATTCTATAGTATATATAGATTTTATTGAGTTTAATCTTAATCAAAAAAAGACTTCTTGTATCACAGAAAATACAAGAACCCATTATTTGAATGAAATAAAAGCTATGGGACGGAGATAGAAATGGATCCTTTTATCCACGATCGGATTATATTTATTTGATACACTGTTGTCAATATGAATGTTGAGAAAAGAATACAAAAGAAAAAACAATTTATAAATATAACTAACAATTCCAATTTCAATCAATTAGACAATTAGAATTCTAAGAAAAAATACGAAAAAAAAAAAAAAAAAACTAAGGACTTGTGTTGGATTGGCACTATATATAATATTTCTATACAACACAACATTGATACAATATTGGTGGAAAAAAAAATTTTAGTAAAAAAAATGAGGTTTATTCACTAAAATAAGCAAGTGAAATCCTTTGTGTTTTTATATTTGTTCCTTAACTCATTGACAGTAATCTCAAAATTTTATATTTATAGACCCGATTACTTCATTTATTTATTCACTTAATCTTTTTCTATCTATTTTATATATATCAATAAAATTTATATCAATAAAATAGAAATAGATTTTTGTCGTTATAAAAGACACTCTTTTATAGTAACAATAATAAATTTAGTATGATATTAATAAATTTAGTATGATATAAATAGAACAAAAGAGGAAATAGCAAAGAAACAAAAAGGTTATACAAGGCTATATACAAATCATCCACATTTTTTTTATTTCATTAATTGAATTTTATTTGTTGATTAGGGCGAAGTTCCGTAAAAACCCCCGCCCTTTTTGAAATATCATGAACAGTTCCTGTAGGTTGAGCACCTTTTTCAAGGAAATATAGAATAGCAGGAACATTTAAATAGATTTGATTCTTTATCGGGTCATAAAAACCCACTTTACGAAGATCTCTTCCCTCTCGTCGGGATCGAACATCAATTGCAACGATTCGATAAATGGCTCATTGGGATAGATGAACAATACTCCCCCCCCCCTAGAAACGTATAAGAAGTTTTCTCCTCGTACGGCTCGAGAAAATTCTAAATTATGTCTATGTCTAAATTATGTCTATGTATAGAATCATAATATCAAATAGATCCATAAAATCATCAAATTCATAATTCATTATATTATTGATTTTAGTTTAAATACTTTTTCGTAGTCCCCCCCCCCCAAAAAAAAAAAAAAATTATTTGTATCCTCATAACTCAAGTTGAATAACTCTCAAATAATTCAAAAGAAACCTTTTAGGTATTAAATTTATTGAGTGGTCTCTAACCCTTTTTGTCTGTCTCCTTTAGAATCTATTTTGATTCTTAAATACGATCTAGTTGTTGAGACAATTGAAAACGGTATTTCCTTGTTCCAGGATCTTTATCTTTGCCTTGAATCATTGGGTTTAGACATTACTTCGGTGATCTTTAAATCGTTTCAAAACGGCAGCAACATACCATTTTTTGTGATTTCTTTCTATCAAAGAATCGTATGAATGGTTGATTCCTACGTAATACACTTTACTTTTAATTTGATCAAAAGAGTTTTACCAATTCCAACAAAATTAACTTTTAAATTTTATCGAATTGGATCCTTTAGATTTATATATCTAAAATATACTTACGAAGTTGTTCCAATTTATTGATCGATACTAACCTTAGATTCTTGCCCTTGAGAAATTAATCAATACGTTCTACTCGAGCTCCATCGTGTACTATTTACATGGCAACACTCTCAAAAATGAGGGTTCCAGTGGAACAGAACAAATGATGTCGAGCCAAGAGCACTTTCGTTCCTATATAATATAAAAAAGTGGTGGATGTAAGAATCCACAGCTGATCATGTCCTTCAAGTCGCACGTTGCTTTCTGCCACATCGTTTTAAACGAAGTTTTACCATAACATTCCTTCCGTTTGGAACCAGTATGTAATTGATTCAATTATGGAATCGTGAATAATCATCGGTTCGGTCGGTACATAATAATCTATACTTTTTTCTTCTATATGAAGAATGGATAATGTATGACGAAGTCTCAACAAGAATTCAATCAATTTAACCCCATTGTTTATAATTTTTTTTTAATTATAACTAACATAACATGAATAAATAAACACGAATAAACAAGTTATTTTGAATCTCTATCTTCAAGTAACGTGATAGGATAAATTATCTTCAAGTAACGTGATAGGATAAATTCAACAATTTCACACTTCTTAGAGTACCAAGAACTCATAAGAAATCATTAAAAAGATTTAATTGATTGAATAGTTTCCTACCCTATATCATTATTTGCATAAGGTTTTACAGTAAGTACCATTCGCTTTTTATCATCATTAAGAGAAAGATAAATCCATATTGGATTAAACCATGAATGATTAATAAAAAAAAAAAAAAAAAAGAAATAAGAATCACATTCTATAAAGAAATAAGAATCACATTCTATAACAATATTATACTCTTAAACGGAAGACTGGTCGAAAAGACAATCTTTATTTTGATCTATTTTATTATGATATAGATTATGATATAGATATATATTTTATTTTTTATTATAGATTAATAAAATTATAGATTAATAAAATGATCGTGGGTCAGGTATGTTCTGGGACGGAAGGATTCGAACCTCCGAATAGCGGGACCAAAACCCGTTGCCTTACCACTTGGCCACGCCCCATTTCTAGTCGACACTAATAAACACTAATATTGGTACTGGTTGTTCGTCAACTCAAGTCTAAATATCTATTATCTATAAAATAGATTACTAGAATTTTTATACATGTAGGCGTAGAATTAAACAGAATTTATTGATCATTACATATAATTCAATTAAGATATTGTATGAAAGTATGGTTTATTCTATTCTCTTTTGATTTGAGAATTGAAGGATTTTTGATTGGGTGAGTTCAAATCAAAGAAAGTTTTTTGGTCTATCTTATTTTCTTTTTATTCATTTTTCTTTTCTATGAATAATAACATATTTATAATAATAAAATAATAAAAATAATAATAAAATAATAAAAAACTCAATTTATTAATAACTCAATCAAAATAAATAAAATACAATTATCCTCAAGAACAAAATGTTTGTTATGCTTAATATATTTAGTTTGATCTGTATCTGTCTTAATTCTGCTCTTTATTCAAGTAGTTTTTTCGTCGCCAAATTGCCCGAGGCCTACGCTTTTTTAAATCCAATCGTAGATGTTATGCCAGTAATACCCCTGTTTTTTTTTCTCTTAGCCTTTGTTTGGCAAGCTGCTGTAAGTTTTCGATGATATCTTTAATTTAATAATGTCTAGACAAATTCATGATTTATTGAAAAAAAAAAAATTCAAAGAAAAGAATTGATAAGATCAGATAAGTCTTACACCCTCAATTCAAATATTGAAATTCTTGTACAACCGCGAAAAATCTGGATCACCCCACTTTATTTCTTGGTGTCAAAATAAAAAAAAAATAGTAGGGTATGCGGTATAAAAACGGAGAATCTATTCTCTTTTTTACTAAAAAAAATCTTGGAGATTATGTAATGCTTACTCTCAAACTATTTGTTTACACGGTAGTGATATTCTTTGTTTCTCTCTTTATTTTCGGATTCCTGTCTAATGATCCAGGACGTAATCCTGGACGTGAAGAATAAAAGATAAGGTTTTTGTTTTCCTTGCTTGATTTTTAAATGTTCTTAGTAGGATTTTATCTATTACACATTTTTTACTATTAACTATTAAATATTAAAAATAAAAAGAGCTCGCGAAAAATTTGAAAGAAAATACCAAGTCATCAACAAAAACGGAAAGAGAGGGATTCGAACCCTCGGTACGAAAAACTCGTACAACGGATTAGCAATCCGACGCTTTAGTCCACTCAGCCATCTCTCCTCCCAATTGAAAAAGGATAATACTATGTTACATTATAAAAAATAAGGATTGAAAGAGCCCTTCATAATATTTTTTTTCATCCGAGAGTGCTTTTTAGTTCCACGGCCCGGCTAAGTACTGACCAGGCCGGGCCCGCCATTTATTGTTCCAACGAATCATAAATAATTTTTTTTTTATTTGAAAACTAAAATACTTGCTTGTTATTACGATTGGAAAAATAAAAACTCTTTTGATTTCTATGATATAGAATCAAATGATATCGAATCAAAGTGTCGTTTCTTATCTTAATTTTTTATATTTATTCTTTATTTTCTTTATTCCTTTTATTTTAGTAAAGTAAATAAATAACAAAAAGGGAGCTGTGGATTCTTGCACAATACATTTTCATGTATGTTATGGCTTAAGTAGTTTTGTCGAGACGTCTAGGTCAAAAACCTCCGGCAAAAAAACACTTGTTATTTAGTTTTAGTTATTGAAATTTAATGAATTCTCTTTTCCGAATCTCATTGGGTTCTCTGATACAACACGTAAACGCTCTAATTTTCATGATTATTTTATGATCCTATCCTTTCTTTTTACTCTTTTAACTTTTTATTACGACCCATTTTCTTGTTCGACAAAAGGTTCATTTATATACAATAATCGGATTGTAGCGGGTATAGTTTAGTGGTAAAAGTGTGATTCGTTCTATAATCCTTTATATAGTTAAGGGGTCTTTCGGTTTGATTAATATTTCATTCCGACCAAAAACTTTATTTCTTAAAAGGATTTAATCCTTTACCTCTCAATGAAAAATTCGAGGAAGAATATACATTCTCGTGATTTGTATCCAAGAATCAATTAAAAATTGAAAAATTGGATTATGAGATTACGAAACATAATTTTTTTTTTTTTATTAGATCAATAGAATAAGTATGAGTAAAGGATCCATGGATAAAGATAGAAAGTGGCTTTCTAATCGTAACTAAATCTTTAATTTGGAATTTGTATTACGGAAATTGAAGCAAAATGGCTATTAAACAATGACTTTGGTTTACTAGAGACATCGACAAATTGTTTTAGCTCGGTAGAAACAAAATGCTTTTCCTAAGGATTCTCTCACATAGAAATAGAGAACGAAGTAACTAGAAAGGTTGTTATAATATAATCCCCCTCTTTTCTATAGGGATCGTCTAGAAAGCGGGTTGTTCTGAATACATTCAGACAGAAAAGCTGACATAGATGTTATGGGTGGAATTTTTTTTTTCGTTCATGTCTTAATATAGGAATTTATACATCTTCCATAAAGGAGCCGAATGAAACCAAAGTTTCACGTTCAGTTTTGAATTAGAGACGTTAAAAATGATGAATCAACGTCGACTATAACCCCTAGCCTTCCAAGCTAACGATGCGGGTTCGATTCCCGCTACCCGCTTTTACTTTATTTTTTTATTAAATTAATAAGAAATAATAAAAAAATAGAATTAAATATTTTGAGATTTTTATTATTTTATAAAAAATTTTATGAATATAATTAATGTAATGCATCATTGACTTGAATACGGAATTCCCGGAATTGGTTCAACTTTTTTTCCGAACAAGAAATAGGAAAATTGGAATGAAAAGCGTCCATTGTCTAATGGATAGGACAGAGGTCTTCTAAACCTTTGGTATAGGTTCAAATCCTATTGGACGCAATTTATTTCCATATGTATACATATTTTTTTTAGATTTCTATGGTCAAGAAAGATATTTTGAATGACTTGAATAAGAGACGCTCTTATTACATATTACGTAAATTACATATTAATTATTTATTATATAAATAATTAATATGTAAATTTTAAAAAATTTTAATAATAAATATATATAAATAAATATAATATATATATAAATAAATATATAATAAATATATTTTATATTCTAATATATTCTAAAGATTTTAGTTTATATAAAGATATTTTAGTTTATATAAAGATATTATAAATTAATA
>NW_028291045.1:7500-12500 GCF_041283825.1 Pyrus communis | reverse complement strand
TGGGATCTATAAACCTTTTGGATCTTATTAACCAAAGAGATACGACTTTGCACTATAGTTAGCTCAGCACCAATCATAAATCCCCAAGGAATTCCAAGAATTCTTGTTATACACTCGTTCCAACCCTCAACTCTCTTTTCTAGGTTCATCGATATTGAATCAATCGAACGCACCTCTAAAACCTGTTCAACTTTTGGAAGGCCCTGCGTTATATCACCAGATCTAGATTTTTCATATATAAATGTAACGAATGTATCTCCTTCGGAAAGGATTTCTCCATAATGTCCATGAACAGTTGCTCCTGGAGTGGCTAAATAGGGCTTCGCCGATCTTATTACTACAGAGTCAATTTGAACAATTATAACTTGCCCCGATTTTAGGTGTGATCCTTTTTTGGCTATACATAGATTTTCACAAATAAACTGCCCGAGGCTAATTATTGTGGATGTTTCATCACAATAATTATGATTATAATTATGATGGAGAAAATGCCAATTCAAATTGAATGAATTCAAAAGTATGTTCGTATCGGAATTAGAAATTCTTTCGTTTTCATCCATTAAATAATATTGAAATACTTGAGAAGTCTGTTTTAAATTGGCGAGTTGCAAATATTTAGTTAACGAAATCTGATTATGAGTTATTAAATGGTAAAATGAATAAAAATTATCAATTTGAGAGGCTGTTCCGAAAGGGCCTAACGAATTCGTAATTGGAATTAGAAGATCTCTTTTAATTGATTCTTTTATCCCATTGTAATATTTTAGATCGTTGAATGGACTCATTTGAAAACAATTGTATGATGACAAAATTATCAAAGATTGGGATTCTTTACTTCTATTCAACAACGTACGAAAAGTTCCTTGATTTTGGCTATGGCTAAATGGTTGTTGAATCCTTGCCTTGGAATAAATAGAATCAAATGGATTGATATTGGTACGATCCGACCTATTATCAGAGGTTAATCCCGAACCTAACGGATCATTCCTTTTTCGGATATACGAAGTATGGGATTTCACTAAGTTGATTCTTAGGAAATCTTGAATCAGACCATTTGCACTTACTTCAATAAAGGAAGAGCGGGCCTCCTCGATAGAAGAATTTTTTTTATCTTGGTCCCAGTTCAATAGTAAACAGGTCCGAACTAATTGAATACTTGTGCCAGAAATCCCCCGAATTGGTTTACCATTTCCATAAAGTATATAATTTACAACTCTAAGTTCTAGATTATCCCTTTCCCGCAATGGATCCTGGGGGAAAAGTGTTGCTAAATTTATACCGTCCGCTATTTCATATATGATTACGGGTCGAACCAAAACAAAATACTTTTTCTTGGTGGGTGTGATCCATTGGACATAAATCCAATTTTTCAATTTTTTCGATTCCTTAGAATTTTTTTTTACCGTTCCCGGTGGTATCAAGATGCCGCTGTGTCGGAATATCTTATCCATCTCTCCAGGAAAAAATGGATATCTCCAGAAAATATTTTTAGTTCAATCCTTTTTTTTTTTCTCTCCATTCGAACCAATCCGCCTACTCGGCTTCTTGTATTTAAAGTGATTCGTGTATCTATCCCAATGATACTATTGTTCCGTACCATTATGGACGAAGACTCGGGTAAAATATGCACTTCCTCGGGAATGAAAAAAAATCGATCTACTTTCGTTTGATATTTTGGCTTAAATTCTTTGACTCCCCGATACTCAATTAAATCCTCTTTTTTGAGGATTGAATGCAACCCTATGGTTCCATATTTAGTAATTCCCGAACTCTTTCTTCTGTATTGAGGATCATCGAAATAAGCAAGAATACTATTTCTACGAAAAATACCATTTATGGGTATTTCAATCGAAATACCGGGACGGGGCATTAGTTCTTTCTCTCGTTCTTGAATCGATTGGAATGGAATGATGAATCTATTTCTTCGCCTCTTTGTCAATAAAAAAACATCAGAAATTATCATGGAGAATAGTAGGAAGTATGAGATTACAATGACTCGTATATATGATTCGATTAAATTCTGAATAATCAGGAATACTACTTTCTTTTTTACCAGAAAGATTCAAACTGTTGTGTTTCACTTGATCATTATTTACTGTATTTACTGAAAGGCTAGAAAAATATCTTCCTTCAGCAGAAAAGAGAATGAACGTTCGTTTGATCTTGATCCTTGTGGAGTGAAAAAGGGACTGCACTGGATCTGCACGAACCTCCTGATAATATCCACAAATGACTTGTTTTTGGTAAAAGATGTACATTACTATACGTAAATTCCGGCGCATGGTATACATCAGTACTCCAGTGCATTTCTCCCTCTGAATCAGAATAAATATGTTTTCGAACCCTCTCTTTAAAATTTAAAGTATATGCTCCCGCGCGAATCTCAGCAATCACTTGTTCTGATTCTATGTATTGATCATTTTGAACTAAAATCAAACTTTTGGGTGGAATAGTCACGTTATGTATAAGATTTTCACTCTCAATAGTTACATACAAGTCTATATAACATAGAAAAGCAGGTGCCCATGACGTGTACGTGTGGGATGAACCAAATCCTCGTTGAATTTTATTTTTCCATTAGAAGGGGCTCGTACATGTTCTGCAGTACCCCCTGTGAACACTCCACCGGTATGAAAAGTTCTTAATGTTAGTTGAGTGCCCGGTTCTCCAATAGATTGACCCGCAATAATACCTACAGCTTCTCCCAATTCGACCAGGTCGCCATGAGTGGGGCTCCTGCCATAACATAATCGGCAGATCCAAGATGTACTCTTACAAGTAAAGGGGGTTCGGATAGATATTGGTTGTGTTTGAAAGGTTATGAATCGAGTGACAAGTCCAATCCCAATATCTTGATTTCGAACGGCAATGCATCGTGGGGCCTATATATATATCGTCTGCTAATACACGGCCAATCAATGTTTGTATAAAAATTCTTTCCGGCATCATCCCATTTTGAGGACTCACAGAAATGCCTCGTATGGTGCCGCAATCTGTTCTACGTACAACAATGTGTTGAACTACTTCAACAAGTCTGCGTGTAAGATATCCAGCATCCGATGTTCGTACAGCAGTATCCACAACCCCTTTTCGGGCTCCGTAACAAGAAATGATATATTCTGTTAAAGACAGTCCTTCACGTAAATTACTTTGAATAGGTAAATCAATCATTTGTCCTTGTGGATCCGACATTAATCCTCTCATACCTACTAATTGGTGTACTTGGGATGCATTTCCTCTAGCTCCCGAAAAGGACATCATATGGACTGGATTAAAGGGGTCGGTCATCCTAAAATTAGGATTCATTTCTTGTCGCAAATATTCACTTGTCGCATACCATATCTCAATAGATTGGCGTAATTTTTCTACCGCGTGTACATTTCCATAATGATGGTGTTTTTCCAAAATAAAACTTTGTTGTTCAGCATCTTGGACTAGCCACCCCTTAGAAGGTATTGTTAAAAGATCATCAATTCCTAATGAAATGGATGTAGCAGTGGCTTGTCGGAACCCCAGAGTTTTTACTTGATCCAGGATGTGTGATGTATATGCCATTCCGAAGTGATCTATTAATCTACTAATAAGTCGTTTAATAGCAGTTCCATCTATCACTTTATTGTGAAAGACCAGATTGGCCCGTTCTGCCATAAGTACCTCCCTATTCCGCTGAGTGGGGTTCGACAATGGGTTTGAGTCAATGATTGGAAAACTTCCTTTTCTCGATCTTGATTCGCATAGAAATTCAGGAACTATAGTCCTAGTGAACTGGAGAAACCCAAAATGACACGGGTGTCATAGAATTACTTAGTTTAGATACCATATGATTAGGTACCATATGAGTAGGCTCGGCAAAACCCTTGGATAGCTTCTTCGATTTCTCGATAAAGAGAAATATGACCAACTGTGGTTCGAACGTATATACAAATAATTTCTTTTTTTATACTTCTTACTATTAGATAGTGCCCATAAATCTCATGATAGGTACCCAAAGATTCATAGTGAACTTCGATGGGAGTTTCTCTTGAAGTAATAACGCGTTGATCTAGTCGCCACCGGAGCCACAAAGGGCTATCTAAATTGATTCTTTTCTGCCGATAAGCTCCAATTGCATCATAGGAATTACAAAAAAAAGGTTCTTTCGTATACTTATAGTTATTATCATCAATTCTTTTATTTTGATAATTTCTGCGATTACATGGATTATACCTATTTGCACAAATACCTCGACGATTTCCACTCGTTAATACATAGAGCCCAATAAGCATATCTTGAGTTGGTACGGAAATAGGATCCCCAATAGCTGGAGACAAGAGGTTCATATGAGAAAACATAAGTAAACGGGCCTCCGCTTGAGCCTCCAAAGATAAAGGTACATGAACAGCCATTTGATCACCATCAAAGTCTGCATTGAATCCCTTACAAACTAATGGATGTAAACAAATAGCATGTCCTTCTACTAAAATGGGTTGGAACGCCTGTATGCCTAATCTATGCAGAGTAGGCGCCCTATTCAGTAATACGGGATGCCCTTGCATAACTTCCTGAAGTATTTCCCATACAACCGGCTCTTTTTCCCGAATTTTACTCTTAGCAACTCCTATATTCGAAGCAAAGTGTTGTCTAATTAAACCACGAATTACAAATGTCTGGAAAAGCTCTATTGCTATTTCGCGAGGCAATCCACATCGATGTAATGAAAGTGAGGGACCTACGACAATCACAGAACGCCCCGAATAATCGACCCGTTTGCCAAGCAGAGTCTCACGAAATCTTCCCTCTTTTCCTTCAATTACATCTGAAAACGACTTGTAAACCTTATTATGACCGTCCCTCATTGGTTGTCCGCGGATTCCATTATCAAGAAGTGTATCCACAGCCTCTTGTACCAATTTCTCCTGACACATTACTAATTCCCCTGGCGTAGATCTACTTGTTGTTAAGAGATCGATAAGAGTATTGTTCCGATAAATAACTCTTCTATAGAGTTCATTAATATCTGA
>NW_028291043.1:0-2500 GCF_041283825.1 Pyrus communis | reverse complement strand
AAGCCTCGCAAAATGTCGACCGTGGCATGCCAATGACATGCCAGTGACATGCCAAGCCTCGCAAAATGTCGACCGCGGCATGCCAATGACATGCCAAGCCTCGCAAAATGTCGACCGCGGCATGCCAATGACATGCCAAGCCTCGCAAAATGTCGACCGCGGCATGCCAATGTCATGTCAAGCCTCGCAAAATGTCGACCGTGGCATGCCAATGACATGCCAAGCCTCGCAAAATGTCGGCGCTGGCATGGCAATGACATGCCAATGTCATGCCAAGCCTCGCAAAATGTCGACCGTGGCATGCCAATGACATGCCAAGCCCCGCAAAATGTCGACCGTGGCATGCCAATGACATGCCAAGGCTCGCAAAATGTCGGCCATGGCATGCCAATGACATGCCAACCTCGCATCTTGGCACTCAAAAAACTCGCTGCTAGCCTCGCCACTAGCCTCGCTTCCTGTCGACAGCAAGCGAGGCTAGCGCCCGCTCTGACATGTCAAATTGCACAGCAAGCATGTCGAAAATCTTCAAACAATGTCAAGTCCCATTTTTATTGATAATTTCCCCGCACAACCCCGACCCCATAGTTAGTATATGATTTTTAGAAGGTTCTCCAACTTACGGATTCGAAAAATCTTGCACGGATTTTTTTTTACGATTTTTCCAATTTCTCGACTTCAAAAAATAAAATAAAATACTTCCCGTGCTCGAAAAAATCTGAATTTTTTCCTGAAAATCCATTGTACCTATATCTACATCCCTGCAAAAAATCTCGTTCAAATTCCAAGTATTGGTTTTTTCATGGCCCAGTATGACTCCTCGCGAAAGTTGATGTCTCCTCCTGACAGTGCCATAACAGCATAATATGCTATATAGGGGGGTGGTGCTCCATGCATTTCAAGCAGCCTGCACCATCGCTCTAGGGATGACATTCCCGACCATCATCACGTGTTGCCTCGGTATATATGATGTGTCGGGTTTGGGACATTCCCGCCCATGGTGCCGACGACGGTGGCGGTCACCCCCGCCACCGCCGCCGCCCCCACCACCATGGGTGCAATTTTTTTTTTTTTTTTTTTTCGAAAAAAAAAAAATTTGTTTTCAAACGAAACAAAATCTTTTCGTTTTCAAAACAAAATGGGGGACAAAATGGTTTTAAACGGGGTGGAAAACACGTTTTAAAAAAGGGCGGGTGGGAAAAAATATTTTCTCCTCAAAAAATAGCATGGGATTATTTGTTGCAAGCAGGGGGTGGGAAAAATTTTGGGGTGGGATTGCATGGGAGTGGGTTTTTTTTTCGGCATGCATGTTTTCAACCCTCGGTCGCGCTCGAATTGTTGGATATGAGGGTGGGTTCGGCTTTGGATGAACCAATGCACAGGCTTGTCCTAGGCATGTTAGTGGGTGCACGGCAATGCAGTCCATGGACGTTTGTTTTCCGAAGGGCTCGCCCAGTTCACTAGCATGTCGAAGATCGGTCTTTGCGGCGGCGATGAAGAAGTTTGTCCCTCCCTTTCGGTTGTCCCTGCAGAGGAGCTTTGTAATCAGCAATGCTCGGGCTTGTTCTTGGCAACGCTAGTGTCGGTTCGGCTTAGTGTGGTCCGAAAGGGCCCTCGCAGTGCACTAGCATGTTGAGCGTGAGTTTGTGCGGCGGTGGTGAAGAAGCTTGTCCCCCGTTCGACGGTCAAGAGGGGTTCGAAAACAAAGTTCGTGCTTGTTCTAGGCGTGCATAGATAAGGGGTTGGTGCTATGTGTTAGGTCCTTCCCAACCCCCGTTGCATGTCGAAAGCGAGTTCGTGCGGCGTCGACGAAGCTTCTCGGTAGCCGTTGAACTGTTCGGTTGTCCCTGCCGCCTTCCTACGTGTTTTCATGCCTAGCGATGCGGCTCGGCTCCTACCCGGCGTATTTGCACTCAAGACGCATCCCTTTGTTGGGCTGGTCGAGACGTGTTTTTCGTCGGGCGGTGCTGGGTTTAGCTAACGTGACGGCGTATGAGTGGTAATTGGGTTGTATTCGACGGCAGGCTCCGTGCTTCGGCATCGAACTGTCGGCTCGTACCCCGCTTCATCGATGCGTCGAGATTCGTCTCGCGCGCAGGATGGGTTTCTGTTTTGGCTACCTGCTGCGAAGGAACGTTGCCTCTCGTCGTCCCTTTCCTCCTCCAGCTGGCCTTGCCGGCGGGAGGACGACATCGTGGCGGTGCTCGTGTCCCGGACGAGCCGCACTCGTTGCGGTGCAGTTTCGGTCCTCGGGTTTCCGTTCGACATCTCGGATGCGGAACGCTGAAGGGGCGGTGGGTCTTCACGACCTTCGACCGTCCGATCGAAGCCTTGTCGCTCGACGCGTACGACCGTCGCGCCCGCTGCGAGCCGTCGACCGTGGAGGTCGTCCGTCTCGCGCGGCGCCGACGTCGAGGAGGAATGCTACCTGGTTGATCCTGCCAGTAGTCATATGCTTGTCTCAAAGATTAAGCCATGCATGTGTAAGTATGAACAAATT
>NW_028291042.1:37500-55000 GCF_041283825.1 Pyrus communis | reverse complement strand
GACAAAAAAGAAGAAGACAAAAGAAAGGAGAAAGTGCGTATACAAATAGCGGAAGCCTGGGATAGTATTTTACTTGCTCAAGTAATCAGAGGTTTTTTATTAGTAACCCAATCAATTCTTAGAAAATATATTATATTACCTTCATTGATAATAGCTAAAAATATTGTCCGTATACTATTATTTCAATTTCCGGAATGGTATGAGGACTTAAAGGATTGGAATAGAGAAATGCATGTTAAATGTACCTATAACGGCGTTCAATTATCAGAAAAAGAATTTCCAAAAAACTGGTTAACAGACGGCATTCAGATCAAGATCCTATTTCCTTTTCGTCTTAAACCTTGGCACAGATCTAAGTTACGAGCCCCTTATAACGATCCAATGAAAAAGCAAGGTCAAAAAAATGATTTTTGTTTTTTTAACAATTTTTGGAATGGAAGCTGAACTACCTTTTGGTTCTCCCAGAAAAAAACTTTCATTTTTTGAACCTATTTTAAAAGAACTCAAAAAAAAAATTAAAAAATTGCAAAAGAAATGTTTTATAATTCTAGGAATTTTTAAAGAACAAACAAAATTGTTTCTAAATGTCTCAAAAAAACCAAAAAAATGGATCATTAAAAACATTCTGTTTATAAAAGAAATAATAAAAGAACTCTCAAAAATAAACCCAATTATATTATTTGGATTGAGAGAAATAGAAGTATATGAATTGAGTGAAATTAAAAAAGATTCAATAATCAGTAATCGGATGATTCAGGAATCGTCCATTCAAATTAGATCTCAGGATTGGACAAATTATTCATTAACAGAAAAAAAAATGCAAGATCTGACTGATAGAATAAACACAATCATAAAGCAAATAGAAAAAATTACAAAAGACAAGAAAAAGGGATTTATAACTTCAGATAGAAATTTGAGTTCTAACAAAATAAGTTATGATGATAAAAGATTGGAATCACAAAAAAATATTTGGCAGATATTAAAAAGAAGAACTGCTCGATTAATCCGTAAATCCCATTATTTTATAATATTTTTCATTGAAAAGATATACATAGATATCTTTCTATCTATGATTAATATTCCTAGTATCAATACACAACTTTTTCTTGAATCACCAAAAAAAATTATTAATAAAAACATTAACAGTAATGAAGCAAATCAAGAAAGAATTAATAAAACAAATCAAAGTTTAATTAAATTTATTTCGATTATAAAAGAGTCACTTTCTAATACTAATATTAGTCTTAGTCAAAAAAATTCAAAGACTTTTTTTGACTTATCTTACTTTTCACAAGCATATGTATTTTACAAATTATCACAAACCCAACTTATTAAGTTAGAGAAATTGAAATCCGTATTTCAATATAATGGAACCCCCCTTTTTCTTAAGAATGAAATAAAGGATTTTTTTGTTGTAAGACAAGAACTATTTCATTCCGAATTAAGACCTAAGAATCTTCGCAATTCTGGAATGAATCAATGGACAAATTGGTTAAGGAGTCATTATGAATATCAATGTGATGTATCTCAAATTAAATGGTCTAGAGTAGTACCACAAAAATGGCGAAATATATTGAACTGTATAGCTCAAAATAAAGATTTATATAAAGATTTGTGTGATTTATATGAAAAAGATGAATTAATTCACTACGAAAAAAAAACAAAAATGGAAACGGATTTATTATTGAATCAAAAGGATAATTTTAAAAAACAATATAGATATGATCTTTTAGCATATAAATCCATAAATTCTGAAACTAAGAAGTACTCTTCAATTTATGGATCACCATTACAAGTAAAAACTAACCAAGATATTTTTTATAATTACAACACATATAAACAAAAATCATTTAATAGGTAGAAGATGATATTCGAGATATGGATAAAAATACGGATAGAAAATTTTTTGATTGGAGAATTCTCTATTTTTGTCTTAAAACGAAGGTCGATATTGAGGCCTGGATCAATATTGATACTGACACTAACAGTAATAAATATACTAAGACTAGGGTTAATAAGTATCAAATAATTGAAAAAATCAATAATAAGGGTCTTTTTTATCTCACACTTCAGCAAGACCAAAAAATCAACCTATCCAATCAAAAACCCCTTTTGGATTGGATGGGAATGAATGAAGAAATACTAAGTCGTCCCATATCAAATCTGGAACTTTGGTTCTTGCCAGAATTTGTGAGACTTTATAATACGTATAAAATGAAACCGTGGGTTATACCAATTAAATTACTACTTTTTAATTCTAATATAAAAAAAAATGCTAGTGAAAACAAAAGCATCACTGGAAATAAAAAAAGAGATCCTTTTATATCAATATCGTCGAATGAAAAAAAATCTCTTGAATTAGAAAACCGAAATCAAGGAGAAAAAGAATCCATGGGCCAAGCAGATCTTAAATCAGCTCTTTCAAACCAAGAAAAAGATGTTGAAGAAGATTATACGGGATCGGACATGAAAAAACATAGAAATAAAAAGCAATACAAGATCAATACAAAAGCGGAGTTTGATTTCTTCCTAAAAAGGTATTTGTATTTTCAATTGAGATGGGATGATTCTTTAAATAAAAAAATAATCAATAACATCAACGTATATTGTCTCCTGCTTAGACTGATAAATCCAAGAGAAATTACTATATCCTCTATTCAAAGGGGCGAAATGAGTCTGGATATTTTGACGATTCAGAAAGATGTAACTCTTACAGAATTTATTAAAAGGGGATTTTTGATTATTGAACCAATTCGTCTAGCTATAAAAAATGATGGAAAATTTATTATGTATCAAACCCTCGGTATTTCATTAGTTCATAAAAGTAAACATCAAATAAATCAAAGATACCGAGAAAAAAAACATGTTGATAAGAATTCTGATGAAGTCATTACAAAACATCAAAAGATGACTGGAAATCGATATAAAAAAAATTATGATTTGTTTGTTCCTGAAAATATTTTATCGCCTAGACGTCGTAGAGAATTGCGAATTCTAATTTGTTTAAATTCTAAGAATAGACATAGAAAGGCATCTTTTTGTAATGGGAATGAGGTAAACAGTCAAGTTGTGGATAAAAGCAAAAAATATAAAAAAAAACTTATAAAATTAAAGCTATTTCTTTGGCCCAATTATCGATTAGAAGATTTAGCTTGTATGAATCGTTATTGGTTTAATACCAATAATGGCAGTTGTTTCAGTATGGTAAGGATACATATGTATCCGCGATTGAAAATTCATTAATAGTACATTTTTCCTATATTTCCCATACCATATCTGGTCTATGACGACAAAGAGATGCACGCATACATTGTCTTACATTCCATTCTGATACATGATACTAATTCAATGACATATCAATTAGATCTAGAATGAACAAAATTTTCTTATTTTAGGTCTAAACTTTTATCTTTTGTGAGTGAAGAAACCAACCATACTTTTGTATCCCCTTTCAAATCCAATTTTAAAATGAAAATAGGATTGAGTAAGTTTTATTAAATAAAAAAAATTAGAAATTAATAACGAAATACAAATTTTTGTATATACCAAATAAAAATTAGGGGCATTATTATTACTGATCAATAAAGATATCTATCAATAAAAAATATCTTAAAATAAAAAGAGGGGGGAGAGAAGATTTCAGTTTATGGTAAAAAATTCATTCATCTCAGTTATTTCACAAGAAGAAAAAGACGAAAACAGAGGATCTGTTGAATTTCAAATAGTTAGTTTCACCAATAGGATACGAAGACTTACTTCACATTTACAATTACACAAAAAAGACTATTTATCTCAGAGAGGTTTACGTAAAATTCTGGGAAAACGCCAACGATTACTGTCTTATTTGTCAAAGAAAAATAGAATATGTTATAAAGAATTAATTAATCGGTTGGATATTCGGGAGTCAAAAACTCGTTAATTTTATTTTTATAAAGGCATTTTGAATTATTTGATTTATTAGATCTTGAATTTTAATGAACTTTTTTTCGTTTTCAGCAATTCATGAAAGAATGAATCGAGGAAAAACCTATGAATATACCGGCTACAAGAAAAGACCTCATGATAGTCAATATGGGCCCCCACCACCCATCAATGCATGGTGTTCTTCGACTCATCATTACTCTAGATGGTGAAGATGTTATTGACTGTGAACCAATATTGGGTTATTTACACCGAGGAATGGAAAAAATTGCGGAAAATCGAACAATTATACAATATTTGCCTTATGTAACACGGTGGGATTATTTAGCTACTATGTTCACAGAAGCAATAACTGTAAACGGACCGGAACAGTTGGGAAATATTCAAGTACCTAAAAGAGCCAGCTATATCAGAATAATTATGTTGGAGTTGAGTCGTATAGCTTCTCATCTGTTATGGCTCGGTCCTTTTATGGCGGATATTGGTGCACAAACTCCCTTTTTCTATATTTTCAGAGAAAGAGAATTAGTATATGATCTATTCGAAGCTGCCACCGGTATGAGAATGATGCATAATTATTTTCGTATCGGAGGAGTAGCGGCCGATCTACCTCATGGCTGGATAGATAAATGTTTGGATTTCTGCGATTATTTTTTAACAAGAGTTGCTGAATATCAAAAACTTATTACACGAAATCCTATTTTTTTAGAACGAGTCGAGGGAGTAGGCATTATTGGTAGAGAGGAAGTAATAAATTGGGGTTTATCGGGACCAATGCTGCGAGCTTCCGGAATACAATGGGATCTTCGTAAAGTTGATCATTATGAATGTTACGACGAATTTGATTGGGAAGTACAGTGGCAAAAAGAAGGAGATTCATTGGCTCGTTATCTAGTCCGAATTGGTGAAATGATAGAATCCGTAAAAATTATTCAACAGGCCCTGGAAGGAATTCCAGGGGGACCCTATGAGAATTTAGAAATACGATACTTTGATAGAGAAAGGAATCCGGAATGGAATGATTTTGAATATCGATTTATTAGTAAAAAGCCGTCTCCTACATTTGAATTGCCGAAACAAGAACTTTATGTGAGAGTAGAAGCCCCAAAGGGAGAATTGGGAATTTTTCTCATAGGGGATCAGAGTGGTTTTCCTTGGAGATGGAAAATCCGCCCGCCGGGTTTTATCAATTTGCAAATTCTTCCGCGGTTAGTTAAAAGAATGAAATTGGCTGATATTATGACGATACTAGGTAGTATAGATATCATTATGGGAGAAGTTGATCGTTGAAATGATAATTGATACACCGGAAGTACAAGATATCGATTCTTTTTCTAGATTAGAATTTTTTAAAGAGGTTTATGGAATTCTATGGGTTCTTGTTCCTATTTTGACTCTTGTAGTGGGAATCACAATAGGCGTACTGGTAATTGTATGGTTAGAAAGAGAAATATCGGCAGGGATACAACAACGTATTGGACCTGAATACGCCGGCCCTTTGGGAGTTCTTCAAGCTCTAGCAGATGGGACAAAACTACTTTTCAAAGAAAATCTTTTTCCATCTAGGGGGGATACTCGTTTATTCAGTATCGGGCCATCCATAGCAGTCATATCAATTTTAGTAAGCTATTCAGTAGTTCCTTTTGGATATCACCTTGTTTTAGCGGATCTCAATATCGGTGTTTTTTTATGGATTGCCATTTCCAGTATTGCTCCAATTGGACTTCTTATGTCGGGATACGGGTCAAATAATAAATATTCCTTTTTAGGCGGTCTACGAGCTGCTGCTCAATCGATTAGTTATGAAATACCATTAACTTTATGTGTGTTATCAATATCTCTACGTGCGATTCGTTGATACATAGACAGAAACTTTTCTCTATTCCTTCCTTTCAAGGAAAGGGTTGGAATGGATTGAGTAGATATCTTAATTTTTTTTTTATTCATTATTCGGGTTGATGAACTAAATCAAATAGTTATATGAGTGAAAGAAAACAGCTTATATATAAATTCGCAGTAAAAAGATTGATTCTCATTTTCTATGTATAAGAGTTAGAGAGTTAAGCGGAAATAAACATAAACAGAAGAGACCGTTTCCCCCAAGATTGGTTGATTAGTCATCCTGACTTGAAGCGGGTTCAAAAGATCAACCGTATTGAGTTTTCACTATCATTTTTATGTATTAGCATAACGGGGGATTGAGCAAAAACGAGTGGATGGTTAGAAACACGAACATATGTAAAGGATTAGTAATGGAGATTATGTAAATTCTCCAAAAGGACATTTTTACATAATATACAAACAAAGAATACTAATTGGGGCTTTAAGTTGGTAGAAATGATCAGGCAGTACTCCCCATGACACGATTCCAATCCAGAGTATACTCCTATCCACCGATTTAATAAATAACTATTCGAAACGAAATAATCCTTTACTTTATTTTGAAAGCCCTCTTTTTCTCAGAAATAGAAAGAAGAATAGGAACGAAAAAAAAAAAAAAAAAAAGATATACTTTATTTATTCTTTGTTACTTTTATTCTTTCCCATATACATATTAATAGATATATAATTTGTGTCATAATTCATTAATTAATATAGAATTTTTTTTTCGTACGTGAAACCAACGGGTTATTGATATTTTTACAAGAAGTATTTTATTGAACAGTTAAGTTATTACTGAACAAAGAAGAATTGAAATTATTATTGAAATTATTAAATTAAAGAAAGGATGAGATCAATTCAGAAGTACTTTTTTTATTTAATTTTGAATTAAAATAATTATAACAGACAGAATTCAATTGGTCTAATTTGGGACCGGCCGATAGTTATCCATCCTACAAACATATCAAGATTCAAAAAAGAATACTGATGCGGTCCCTATATTTATTTCTGGCCTTCAAGGAGCCGTATGAGGTGAAAATCTCATGTACGGTTCTGTAATAGCGATGGTAACAGTGATGGTATCACCGACTATAATTATCTAACAGTTCAAGTACAATTGATATTGTTGAGGCGCAATCAAAATATGGTTTTTGGGGATGGAATTTGTGGCGTCAGCCTATAGGGTTTATCATTTTTATTATTTCTTCCCTAGCAGAATGTGAGAGATTACCTTTTGATTTACCAGAAGCAGAAGAAGAGTTAGTAGCAGGTTATCAAACCGAATACTCGGGTATAAAATTTGGGTTATTTTATGTTGCTTCCTATCTAAACCTATTGGTTTCTTCATTATTTGTAACAGTTCTTTACTTGGGAGGTTGGAATATATCTATTCCGGACATATATGTTTCTGAGCTTTTTGAAATAAATAAAACATGTGGAGTTTTTGGAGCGATAATTGGTATCTTTATTACATTAGCTAAAACTTATTTGTTCTTGTTCATTCCTATCACAACAAGATGGACTTTACCGAGGCTAAGAATGGACCAACTATTGAATCTTGGATGGAAATTTCTTTTACCTATTTCTCTCGGTAATCTATTATTAACAACTTCTTTCCAACTCTTTTCACTGTAAAGTAACATTCTATATTCACAATGTGTCTCAAACAAGAGAAATAAACAAACATAAAACTATTCATATATATATTAACGATATGTTCTCTATGGTAACTGGGTTCATGAATTATGGTCAACAAACAGTACGAGCTGCAAGGTACATTGGTCAAAGTTTCATGATTACTTTATCCCACGCAAATCGTTTACCCGTAACTATTCAATATCCTTATGAAAAATCAATCACCGCGGAGCGTTTCCGCGGTCGAATCCATTTTGAATTTGATAAATGTATTGCTTGTGAAGTATGCGTTCGTGTATGTCCTATAGATCTACCCGTTGTTGATTGGAAATTGGAAACTGATATTCGCAAGAAACGGCTGCTTAATTACAGTATTGATTTCGGAGTCTGTATATTTTGTGGTAATTGCGTTGAGTATTGTCCAACGAATTGTTTATCAATGACTGAAGAATATGAACTTTCTACTTATGATCGTCACGAATTGAATTATAATCAAATTGCTTTGGGTCGTTTACCAATGTCAGTAATTGACGATTATACAATTCGAACAATTTTGAATTCGCCTCAAATAAATAAGTAAATCTCTTATTAACGAATAATTTAGAATTACTTTACTAATAACTAATATAGAAGGAATTTAGGTTTCTTTCGTGTTGTTTGGTCAATAACTACAAATACCAACTATTGATTGGTTGGTAAGAAACGCGTCTTAATTTGGATTGAAAATCCATTAATTAATATATCCATAATTGTTTTAAAATATATCGTTTAGAATTAGAACGACTCTTTCAGATAAAGAATGAAATTAGTCCAATAATAGTACTCACATTTATTCATATCCCTTAGTATTTATTTACTTAGGATTAAATTAGGAATTGCTCAAAAATCATAAAAAAAAAATTTATGGTCGGGTCTCAATAAGGTCATGAAAAACATTTCTATTTATTTATCTCTTATTTTACATATAATGGATTTGCCCGGACCAATACATGATTTTCTTTTAGTCTTTCTGGGATCGGTTCTTATACTAGGAGGTATGGGGGTGGTATTATTTACCAACCCCATTTATTCTGCCTTTTCATTGGGACTGGTTCTTGTTTGTATATCCTTATTCTATATTCTATTAAACTCTTATTTTGTAGCTGCTGCACAACTCCTTATTTACGTGGGAGCTATAAATGTTTTAATCGTATTTGCTGTGATGTTCATGAATGGTTCAGAATATTACAAAGATTTGAATCTTTGGACCATTGGGGATGTGGTTACTTTGCCAGTTTGTACAAGTATTTTTGTTTTACTCATGATTATTATTACGGATACGTCATGGTACGGAATTATTTGGACTACAAGATCAAACCAGATTATAGAGCAAGATTTGATAAGTAATAGTCAACAAATTGGAATTCATTTATCAACAGATTTTTTTCTTCCATTTGAATTCGTTTCGATAATTCTTTTAGCCGCTTTGATAGGTGCAATTGCCGTGGCGCGACAGTAAAAAATTTATAGAATTAGCAATGCACGTTAAACTCTGTTCGGTTTTATTACATTACATTTATTTCCCTTTAATTAAAGATTGTTTATGTCTAAAATAGAAATTATTCAATCTATTCTATTAACAATAGAAAATCTGCCTTTGTTCCGTACTTTTTTTTATTCTAGTCAATTGAATCTGTTGAATTGTTGTTCAGTTCATATTGAAATGAATCGAAATTGATAAGGAGTGTTGGTCAATGATGCTCGAACATGTACTTGTTTTGAGTGCCTACTTATTTTCTATCGGTATCTATGGATTGATCACGAGCCGGAATATGGTTAGAGCCCTTATGTGTCTTGAACTTATACTGAATGCGGTTAATATGAATTTCGTAACATTTTCTGATTTTTTTGATAGTCGCCAATTAAAAGGAAATATTTTCTCAATTTTTGTTATAGCTATTGCAGCCGCTGAAGCAGCTATTGGCCCGGCTATTGTTTCATCAATTTATCGTAACAGAAAATCAACTCGTATCAATCAATCGAATTTGTTGAATAAGTAGTATTAATCATATAAATTCTAATATTCATAAATTAGAATTACCATGACCATACATTCCGTAATAATACATGTTTTCAAAAATGTAAGAAATTAAAGTATCTTGGCTCTATCGCATGAGTCAATCCAGAAGTAGATTGATTAGAAAAATTATGATAAATTATTGATTCATCTGGTGTCTAAATATATGATTCATTTACAAGTTTACTAGATCGAAACTTTCTGACATTCAAAAATTTATAGATCCAAATGTCACATTCAGTAAAGATTTATGATACGTGTATAGGGTGTACTCAATGCGTGCGCGCCTGCCCAACGGATGTATTAGAAATGATACCTTGGGACGGGTGTAAAGCTAAGCAAATTGCTTCTGCTCCAAGAACAGAGGACTGTGTCGGTTGTAAGAGATGTGAATCCGCCTGTCCGACAGATTTCTTGAGTGTTCGAGTTTATTTATGGCATGAAACAACTCGAAGTATGGGTCTGGCTTATTAATACGTTCCAGAAAACCCTACTTGAATACATTTGATTTTTTTACCTTTACCGACAAAAACCCGCGCTCAAAAACTATTTATTTTGAGCACGGGTTTTTCTGGTCCAAGTTTATCTTGTTTTTACCATGAATAATTTTCCTTGGTTAACGCTAGTTGTAGTTTTGCCAATATTCGCGGGTTCCTTAATTTTCTTTCTCCCTCATAGAGGAAATAAGATAATTCGGTGGTATACTATAGGTATATGCATAATAGAACTCCTTCTAACAACCTATGCATTCGGTTATCGTTTCCAATTGGATGATCCATTAATGCAACTGACAGAGGATTATAAATGGATCGATTTTTTTGATTTTTACTGGAGATTGGGAATAGATGGAATTTCTATAGGACCCATTTTACTGACAGGATTTATCACAACTTTAGCTACTTTAGCGGCTCGGCCGATTACTCGAGATTCCCGACTATTCCATTTTCTGATGTTAGCAATGTATAGCGGTCAAATAGGACCATTTTCTTCTCGAGACCTTTTACTTTTTTTCATCATGTGGGAGTTAGAATTAATTCCAGTTTATCTACTTCTATCCATGTGGGGGGGAAAGAAACGTTTGTATTCAGCTACAAAATTTATTTTGTACACTGCAGGAAGTTCCGTTTTTTTATTAATGGGAGTTTTGGGTATTGGTTTATATGGTTCCAATGAACCAACATTAAATTTTGAAACATCAGCTAATCAATCGTATCCTGTAGCACTGGAAATAATATTCTATATTGGATTTCTTATTGCTTTTGCTGTCAAATCACCGATCATACCCTTACATACATGGTTACCAGACACCCATGGAGAGGCACATTACAGTACTTGTATGCTTTTAGCCGGAATCTTATTAAAAATGGGAGCGTATGGATTGGTTCGGATCAATATGGAATTATTACCCCACGCCCATTCTATATTCTCTCCCTGGTTGATTATAGTAGGCACAATTCAAATAATCTATGCAGCTTCAACATCTCTTGGTCAGCGTAATTTAAAAAAAAGAATAGCCTACTCTTCTGTATCTCATATGGGTTTCATAATTATAGGAATTGGTTCTATAAGCGATACAGGACTCAACGGAGCCATTTTACAAATAATCTCTCACGGATTTATTGGCGCTGCGCTTTTTTTCTTGGCCGGAACGAGTTATGATAGAATACGTCTTGTTTATCTCGACGAAATGGGCGGAATGGCTATCGCAATTCCAAAAATATTCACGACTTTCAGTATCTTATCAATGGCTTCTCTTGCATTACCGGGCATGAGCGGTTTTGTTGCCGAATTGTTAGTTTTTTTTGGAATACTTACTAGTCAAAAATATCTTTTAATGACAAAAATATTAATTACTTTTGTAATGGCAATTGGAATGATATTAACTCCTATTTATTCATTATCTATGTTACGCCAGATGTTCTATGGATACAAGCTTTTTAATGCCCCAAACTCTTATTTTTTTGATTCTGGACCGCGAGAATTATTTGTTTCGATCTCTATCCTTTTACCTGTAATAGGTATTGGTGTTTATCCCGATTTCGTTTTATCATTATCAGTTGACAAGGTCGAAGCTATTATATCCAATTATTTTTTTCGATAGTTTTTGTGAGTAAACCAAAAAATGAAACTGAAATCCCATGATTTTAAAAATGGTTGATTGTACAATAAAAAAATGAGTCTTTTATATTCTTTTCTTTTAAGTAAAAAAAAAAAATTGGAATTCTATTATAACTAGATATCTTTTGAATTTGTGAGAACCATTTGAATCAAGTAATGGAAATGATTCAAATGGTTCTTGATTGTTTACATGAAGTTTTCGTATATATACCTGTATGCCGTCCTATGTTTATATTCGTCAAGTCTTTTATTCAATTAGATGTTAATGTAAATGAACCATAACTATGCAACCCTATTCCTAATAGATTAACCCCAAAATAGCATATCCAAATTATAAGAAAGCCCATTGAAGCCACAATTGCAGAATTTACACTTTCAAAATTTTTATTTGTTCTAATATGTAAATAAATAGCGAATATGGTCCAAGTAATAAATGCCCAAGTCTCCTTTGGATCCCAATTCCAATATGATCCCCATGCTTCATTAGCCCATACTGCTCCCGAAAGAATACCTACGGTTAAAAGGATAAACCTAGACTAATAATACGATAACTCCAACGATCCAATTGTTGAATCAATTGATACCTGTAATAATTTTGAGACGAAATAAAAGAAGTGTTTCGTAAGACATTGTTTCTTTCGTTCACGTATTGAATCTCACTAAAGTAAACTGACTCATTTTCTAAATTATTGCTTTTACTAAAAATCCTTATGAATTTTCGAAATGTAATGACTAGAAGAGCTAGTGATAATAATGATCCACACAAAAGAGCTGCATAGCTCAATACCATCATACTTACGTGCATCATTAACCAATGGGATTGGAGAGCGGGTACTAATATCGCGGATTGATGCATTTCAGTTAAAAGACCCGAAGTAGCAAAACCTTGAGTAAAAATAGCACTTGGCGCGGTTATTGCGCTTAAATGGTTTTTATGTTTTTTAAAATACGGAATAATATGAATAATGGAAAAACTCCACGAAAGAAAAATTAATGATTCATATAAATCACTTAATGGTAAATGCCTCAAATACATCCAACGAGTAACTAATAATCCTGTTATGCAGAAAAAAGTAGCTATCATCCCCTTTTCTGACGAATCATCTAGTCCTACGATTTCATCGACTAATAAAATTATCAAATGAATTGTAATTACAATTGAAACGATCGAAAAGGATATATGAGTTAATATATGCTCTAAAGTTGAAAATATCATAAAAATTATTAAATTAATAAGGGCGTCCCTCAATTATAGGAATTGAAATCGGGAATTGAATTCATTATAGGACTTACTCTTTTAGAAGATGCCATGCCGCCACTCGGACTCGAACCGAGATGCTCTAGCACTGCTTCCTAAGAGCAGCGTGTCTACCGATTTCACCATAGCGGCTTATTCGAAATCATAATAACCTATTTTTATTCAATCGTCGAGCTTGAAGGAGTTAATTCAATCCAATATTTTTTTTTAGGAAACCATTCAAATTGATGAATAAAAACGTGTTTAAAAATTAGGGATTAAAACGTTTTCGTTAACGTTAATAATATTGATTTTTCTTATTATTATCTTTTTATTTAGTTATTTAGTATTTTAGGATGTCAATTTTATTTAACTGAACTAACAATGTATTTTTTCGTAGGCTATTACTTTATGCTCTCCTAAAACTAAAATGTAACAGTTGTAACTAGATAATTTTTACTTCAATCCCTGGATATAAGTAAAAAAAATGTTCTGCCTCGTTTGCATTTTTTAATGATTAATTTCTTTTATCATTTATTTTATTAATCTAAAATAAAAAATTCATTTTATCGATTAATAAAAAAATAGAATTTTTATATAACACAATTTCAGCGATACACTCAAAAGATTTATGTAAATATTTGCATAGTTAGGTTGCGTTAGGATTTTTTTTTTGTTGTGTAGAGAATTTGCGTTAAGATTTAGCAAACCCATTAAGTTAGGTATTTGGGATGGTCGTATCAATCATATAAAAAAATTTCGTATAGAAATTGTACCGTACTTCAAAATATTTTCTAAATTTTTTAATTAATATATATATTATATCTTGATCGATCTTCCAATCGAAACATAGGATCTAAAATAGATCACTCAAAATTGGCGCATTCGTCATATAACTACCTAAATCATATAACTACCTAAAAATGTAAACGGGGCTTTTATTAATTTAATTGGGTTTAAGGAATTTATATAGTGATAATAATTTCTAAAACCCAAAATAATGGTTTAAAAGATTATAAAAAACATTTTAAACTTAATCAATTAGTTTCAACGACCTCTTCTTTATAATATAAAATCAAAAATATAACTAAAAAAAAATTCTTTTTATTATTGAGATTGAGTAAGGGCGATGGGGAAAGTGATAATCCCCATCCGGAAAATGATAAAACATACTAAAATGAAAGGCGAAACCTTGCGCTTGCGTTTACCCTTTTTTCAAACAAAAAAGTACCATTCATTTTTAGAATTCAGTAGACAACAGAATTCTTATCTATATCAGAAACGAAAGAAACATTTGGCTTCAAATTAAAGTAAAACAAATTCAATTTTATATTCGTTTTAAATTAAAACATTATGAGACTAATTCTTTTTTATTTATTTTTTTTTTAATGTATATTGTTTATATTGTAATTTATCTTATATATTAATATTTATTCTTTTACTATACTATTATGATGTTAATATTAATTATAATTGATAAATATTATTTATCATTTTTATAACTTATAAATCTTATAAATAAACTAGAAACAAAATTATATCACTTTATTAGTTATTAGAACGATTCAGATTATTTATTTGTTACACAAAAAAAACTTTTTGAACTCCCGGTAGAAAGAGATTTCGCTAACGAAAAAGCTTTCAATGCTGCCCTATATCCCTTCCTTTTCCAAATATTTTTACGAATACGTTTTTTTGAAATAGAGGTGCGCTTTTTTGGAACTGCCATTAAAAAGTTATAATAGGTTTTTCGGTTGGATGTGAAAGACATCTATTGTTCAAAATCAATTGTTCTTTACTATTCTCTATCTATTTTTTCTCTAAATTAGACTCCAAAAAAAAAGGGGGGGTTAAAAATCACATAAAATATTAATAAGAATGATAAGGTACACTATGCCAAATAGATTGAAGTTGATAAAATAAAAAAAAAAATAATACAAAAAAAAAGAAAGATTGTCCGTTTCGTTTTCTTTCTATTTTCGTCGTGTTCCATTTATACATGTAATAAAAAAATCTAAAAGTTTAATAAACCAACCCTTCTCCCGCTTAATTAAAAAATAAAAAAACTTTAATAATTTTTTCTATTATATTAATTAATTTAATATTAATTTAATTGTTCAAGCTCGAAGAAAGAGTCCACAAAATTTGAATTATCAAATGAGACTAGTAGTTAATCTGTTAAAGGATACAAAATACATAATTTAAAGGCATTTTATTTGCCCCCTTTTTTTTTTCCGTAAAATTAAAGTGTTGGATATCATAGCATTTCCTACAAATAGCTTTTATTGTAATGGAAGACAAAGAATTAGTTACAAAACAAATTGGTTAATGATTCTAAATAACCGAATTACAATAAATAGTTTTAGTTATGGGCTTTATGATTCATATCAAATACTGTTTTTGGTATAATTATTTATCCTTGTTCTATAGATATAAAAAAATTATTGTAATACGTAATAATTAAAATGAAAATTCTAATTTTCATTTTTTATCTTCATAAAATTTTATTTAAAAATTTGAATTTAATATTAACAATTCAGTATTAATAAAATTAAATACGTATTTATTTTTCACTAGTGACTTATTTATATCATTTGACCAATTATAACCTCTTGATTTTAAATATTTGAAGTAGTTTGGAAAGATTCAGAATAATTAAGGCTAGAAAATTCTATTTAAGTTTTATTTTATATATCTTAATTTTTTTTTATTAACCGACCCCTTTCAAAAGAAAAGAAATAAGAACCGGTGACTCAGAAACAATTAATTAAGATAAATTTTTTTTTTTTTTTTTTTTTTATGGAATATACATATCAATATTCATGGATTATACCTTTCATTCCACTTCCAGTTCCTATCTTAATTGGAACAGGACTTCTACTTTTTCCAACGGCAACAAAAAATCTTCGCCGTATGTGGGCTTTTCCTAGTGTTTTATTATTAAGTATAGTTATGGTTTTTTCAGCCCTTTTTTCTATTCAGCAAATAAATAATAATTCTGTCTATCAATATGTATGGTCTTGGACCATCACTAATGATTTTTCTTTAGAATTTGGCTGCTTGGTTGATCCACTTACTTCTATTATGTCGATATTAATCACTACTGTTGGAATTATGGTTCTTATTTATAGTGACAATTATATGTCTCATGATCGGGGATATTTGAGATTTTTTGCTTATATGAGTTTTTCCAATACTTCAATGTTGGGATTAGTTACTAGTTCTAATTTGATACAAATTTATATTTTTTGGGAATTAGTTGGAGTGTGTTCTTATCTATTAATAGGTTTTTGGTTCACACGACCCAGTGCCGCGAATGCTTGTCAAAAAGCGTTTGTAACTAATCGTGTCGGGGATTTTGGTTTATTATTAGGAATTTTGGGTTTTTATTGGATAACAGGTACTTTCGAATTTCGGGATTTGTTTGAAATATTCAATAACTTGGTTTATAATAATGAAGTTAATTTTTTATTTGTTACTTTATGCGCCTCCCTATTATTTACCGGCGCTGTTGCTAAATCCGCCCAATTTCCCCTTCATGTATGGTTACCTGATGCCATGGAAGGGCCTACCCCCATTTCGGCTCTTATACATGCCGCTACTATGGTAGCAGCAGGAATTTTTCTTGTAGCTCGGCTTCTTCCTCTTTTCATAGTTATACCTTACATTCTAAATCTAATAGCTTTGATAGGTATAATAACATTATTTTTAGGAGCCACTTTAGCTCTTGCTCAAAAAGATATTAAGAAAAGCTTAGCTTATTCTACAATGTCTCAATTGGGTTATATGATGTTAGCTCTAGGTATGGGGTCTTATCGAGCTGCTTTATTTCATTTGATTACTCATGCTTATTCGAAGGCATTGTTGTTCTTAGGATCTGGATCAATTATTCATGCGATGGAAGCTATTGTTGGATATTCTCCAGATAAAAGTCAGAATATGGTTCTTATGGGCGGTTTAAGAAAACATGTACCAATTACAAAAACTGCTTTTTTATTGGGTACACTTTCTCTTTCTGGTATTCCACCCCTTGCTTGTTTTTGGTCCAAAGATGAAATTCTTAATGATAGTTGGTTGTATTCACCTATTTTTGCAATAATAGCTTGGTCCACAGCAGGATTAACTGCATTTTATATGTTTCGGATTTATTTACTTGCTTTTGAAGGACATTTAAACGTTTATTTTCAAACTTACAGTGGCAAAAAAAGCAGTTCGTTCTATTCAATGTCTCTATGGGGTAAAGATAAAGAAGGACCCGAAATTATTAAAAAAAATTTGCGTTTATTATATTTATTAACGACGAAAAACAATGAAAAAACTTATTTTTTAAACACATATCGAATCAATAGTAATGAAAATAGTAATGAAAATGTAAGAAGCACGGTGCAGCCTTTTATTAGTATTACTCGTTTTGGCACTAAAAGCACTTTCTCATATCCCCATGAGTCAGACAATACTATGTTATTTCCGATGCTTGTATTAGTTTTATTTACGTTGTTCGTTGGAGTCATAGGAATTCCTTTCTTCAATCAGGAAGGAATAGATTTGGATATATTATCCAAATTGTTAAGTTCATCCATAAATCTTTTACATCAAAATAAAAAAAATTCGGTGGATTGGTATGAATTTATCACAAATGCAATTTTTTCAGT
>NW_028291042.1:0-10000 GCF_041283825.1 Pyrus communis | reverse complement strand
AAAAAAAAAATACAAACAGATGTCACGTTTCACGATATATATAGTAGTGGGGGATTATGGGACAAAAAATAAATCCACTTGGTTTCAGACTTGGTGCAACCCAAGATCATCATTCTCTTTGGTTTGCACAACCAAAAAATTATTCAAAGGATCTACAAGAAGATCAAAAAATACGAGATTGTATCAAAAATTATGTGCAAAATAATATGAAAATATCCTCTAATGTAGAGGGAATTGCACGTATAGAGATTCAAAAAAGAATCGATTTGATTCAGGTCATAATCTATATGGGATTCCCCAAGTTATTAATAGAAGACAGGACTCGAAGAATAGAAGAATTACAGACGCATGTACAAAAAGAACTCAATTGTGTAAACCGAAAACTCAACATTGCTATTACAAGAATTGCAAATCCTTACGGGCACCCCAATATTCTTGCAGAATTTATAGCCGGACAATTAAAGAATAGAGTTTCATTTCGCAAAGCAATGAAAAAAGCTATTGAATTAACTGAACAGGCAGGTACAAAAGGGATTCAAGTACAAATTGCAGGGCGTATCGACGGAAAAGAAATTGCACGTGTTGAATGGATCCGAGAAGGTAGAGTTCCTCTACAAACCATTCGAGCTAAAATTGATTATTGTTCCTATGCAGTTCGAACTATCTATGGGGTATTAGGCATCAAAATTTGGATATTTGTAGACGAGGAATAATAAGAACTTACTTGACTTATATTTAGTTCTATCTGGTGATAAAACAAAAAATGGCAAACTCTTTCATTCTTTTTCTGGTAAATAATAAAAAAAAAGAACAATTCTATAAGGTTGAATAAAAATTCGATTAATCATTTGATATAATTGCTATGCTTAGTGTGTGACTCGTTGGTTTTTTTAGGGTTGGGATTCAAAAAAATGGACAGCCCATAGTACAAACTGATAACTATAGAACTAATAACCAACTCATCACTTCGTGTTATCTGGATAGAAAGAACCAGTCAAGATATGATATATAAGTCATATCATTGTAGCAACTGAAATCTTTTTTACATAAACAAACAAAAAAAATCTGATTATGGGTTGTAAAGCAATATCAAGTATACAGATAAATGGAAGGGTGAGAGAAAGATAGAAAAATAATATTAATGATATATAATTCCAATATGTAAGGTCTATGAGTCATCTCATATAAAGGGAATGTAATAAAGCATCAATACTGATTGATCCATAATTAGACAAATCCGTGCATAGAACAAAAAATCAAGAGCCCCGAGCCAATAAAGACTGAGAAGGTTGACTCAAGAAGAAATTTAATTGGAGGCTCCGTTGTAAAATTAAGACCTAATCATTAATCGAGAAGTGGTGGGAACGACAGAACCTGTGAATGCATAAGATTCTATTGAAAACGAATCCTAATGATTCATTGAGTAGGATGGCGGAACGAACCGGAAACCTATTCATTTATTCTGAGAGGTCATGTCATAGACTAATCTTACAACTGAATGTTGAAAGAGTAAATATTCGCCCGCGAATTTTTTTTTTTTTTTTCTAAATTTTAGTCGATTCGAAATAAAAGGAAAAACAAAATAAAGATTCATTATAGCGTTCTACCAAAACGACATTATCTATAAATAGAATACGTGTTAAATTATAAATTATATAAATACGTGTTAAATTATATATTAAAACACAAAAAATTTCTAATTTATAATCGATTAGATCAAATTTCAAAGAATCCCACGATTCCATAGATTATTAACCGTGTATTTTTTTTGTTTAATTTTTTTTAATTGTTTAATTCGCGAGGAGCTGGATGAGAAGAAACTCTCATGTCCGGTTCTGTAGTAGAGATGGATGGAATTGCTAAACAACCATCAACTATAACCCCAAAAGAACCAGATTCCGTAAACAACACAGAGGAAGAATGAAAGGAATATCTTATCGAGGTAATCGTATTTGCTTCGGTAGATATGCTCTTCAAGCGCTTGAACCCGCTTGGATCACATCTAGACAAATAGAAGCAGGGCGGCGAGCAATGACACGAAATGCACGCCGCGGTGGAAAAATATGGGTACGCATATTTCCAGACAAACCTGTTACAGTAAGACCTACAGAAACACGTATGGGTTCGGGGAAAGGATCTCCCGAATATTGGGTAGCTGTCGTTAAACCCGGTAGAATACTTTATGAAATGAGCGGAGTAGCAGAAAATATAGCTAGAAGGGCTATTTCAATAGCGGCATCTAAAATGCCTATACGAACTCAATTCATTCTTTCTGGATAGGAATGTAGAAACAAACGAAAGGGGTTTTTGGGATAAAAAAAAAACAATTGCAGGTTTCTTTTTTTGTTTTGAACAAATAATATTTCTTTTTTTTATTTATACCTTTGCATTGAAAAAGAAAAAACCGATAAAAAAATGATATGATTCAACCTCAAACCCATTTGAATGTAGCGGATAACAGCGGGGCCCGAAAATTGATGTGTATTCGAATCATAGGAGCTAGTAATCGACGATATGCTCATATTGGTGACATTATTGTTGCTGTAATCAAGGAAGCAGTACCAAATACACCTCTAGAAAGATCAGAAGTGGTCCGAGCTGTCATTGTACGTACTTGTAAAGAACTCAAACGCGACAACGGTATGATAATACGATATGATGACAACGCTGCGGTTGTTATTGATCAAGAAGGAAATCCAAAAGGAACCCGAATTTTCGGCGCGATCGCCCGGGAATTAAGACAGTTAAATTTCACTAAAATAGTTTCATTAGCACCTGAAGTATTATAGGGGAAGACCTTAATATAGTATTTGAATGAAATTGATTAAATTTATTTAATTAATTAGTAAATTGTTTATCTATCACGTATATATCTTTAATAATTCATAAATAAAAAAAAAAAAAAAAGAATTCATAAATATTAAAAAATTCAGAAAAAAAGAAAAAGAGCATGTTGATTATATCAAAATTCGGGGGAAACAAAAATCTTAGTTTATCATGAGTAAAGACACTATTGCTGACATAATAACCTCTATACGAAATGCTGACATGAATAAAAAAAGAACAGTTCGAATACCATCTACTAACATCACTGAAAATATTGTTAAAATCCTTTTCCAAGAAGGTTTTATTGAAAACGTGAGAAAACATCAAGAAAGCAATAAATATTTTTTGGTTTTAACCCTACGACATAGAAGAAATAGGAAAGGACCATATAGAACTGTTTTAAATTTAAAACGGATCAGTCGACCCGGTCTACGAATATATTCTAACTATCAACGAATTCCTAGAATTTTAGGCGGAATGGGGGTTGTAATTCTTTCTACTTCTCGAGGTATAATGACAGACCGAAAGGCTCGACTAGAAGGAATCGGCGGAGAAGTTTTGTGTTATATATGGTAATCTTTCTAATAGCCGACACGGTCCTATTTGTGAAAAAAGAGAAAGGACAAGTTTAGAATATTATCCCTCTTACATTAGTTGATACTTCAAAGCGGTTTTACCTGGAATGAAACAACAAAAATGGATTCATGAGGGTTTAATTACTGAACAACTTACCGATGGTATGTATCTTCCGGATTCGTTTAGATAACAAAAAAATTATTCAGGTTTTTGTTTCGTAAAGGATTTCATGTAGTTTTATACGTATACTACCAGGAAATAGACTAAAAATTGAGGTAAGTCCTTATGATTCAACCAAAGGGCGTATAATTTAGAGACTCCAAAGCAAAGACTTGAATGATTAGGCGGTTTTTTCAATTTCAACATTCTTTCGTGAGGATACAATTCGAAATTAAAAATTTCAAGAAACTTATTTTCTTCCAATAAGTAGATTCGGAATTAAAAAAAGGAATGACAAATATGAAAATAAGGGCCTCCGTTCGTAAAATTTGTGAAAAATGTCGATTGATCCGTAGGCGGGGACGAATTATAGTAATTTGTTCTAACCCGAGACATAAACAAAGACAAGGATAATCTTTCTAAAACAAAAAGACTCTCGAAATCTAAAGGACCCGATGTACAGATGTACAAATAAATAAATAAAAAAAAAAAAAAAGAATAAGGATCTGTTTTGACATGAAATGGATATATCCATATATCTCTGACTTATATTTATGAGATGATAAAATATGGCAAAACCTATACCAAAAATTGGTTCGCGTAGAAATAGACGTATTGGTTCACGTAAGAATACACGTAGAATCCCCAAGGGAGTTATTCATGTTCAAGCAAGTTTCAACAATACCATTGTGACTGTTACAGATGTACGGGGTCGAGTAATTTCTTGGTCCTCTGCCGGGGCTTGTGGATTCAAGGGTACAAGAAGGGGTACACCATTTGCCGCTCAAACCGCAGCAGGAAATGCTATTCGGACAGTAGTGGATCAAGGTATGCAACGAGCAGAAGTTATGATAAAAGGCCCGGGTCTCGGAAGAGATGCGGCATTAAGAGCTATTCGTAGAAGTGGTATACTATTAAGTTTCATACGGGATGTAACTCCTATGCCACATAATGGCTGTAGGCCTCCTAAAAAAAGACGTGTGTAAAAATAAACATTGAAGAGATTTCAAGAGAAATAAATAATTCAATGATTTGATCAAATAATATACTATGGTTCGAGAGAAAGTAACAGTATCTACTCGGACACTACAGTGGAAGTGTGTTGAATCAAGAGCAGACAGTAAGCGTCTTTATTATGGACGCTTTATTCTGGCCCCACTTATGAAAGGTCAAGCCGATACAATAGGCATTGCAATGCGAAGAGCTTTGCTCGGAGAAATAGAAGGTACATGTATCACACGCGCAAAATCTGAGAAAATACCACATGAATATTCTACCATAGTAGGTATTCAAGAATCCGTACATGAAATTTTAATGAATTTGAAAGAAATTGTCTTGAAAAGTAATCTGTATGGAACTCGTAACGCGTCTATTTGTGTCAAGGGTCCTGGATATGTAACTGCTCAAGACATTATCTTACCACCTTCTGTGGAAATTGTTGATAATACACAGTATATAGCTAACCTAACAGAACCAATTAATTTGTGTATTGAATTACAAATCGAGAGGAATCGCGGATATCGTATAAAAACGCCAAATAACTTTCAAGACGGAAGTTATCCTATAGATGCTGTATTCATGCCTGTTCGAAATGCGAATCATAGTATTCATTCTTATGTGAATGGGAATGAAAAACAAGAGATACTTTTTCTCGAAATATGGACAAATGGAAGTTTAACTCCTAAAGAAGCACTTCATGAAGCCTCCCGGAATTTGATTAATTTATTTATTCCTTTTTTACATGCAGAAGAAGAAAACTTACATTTAGAAAATAATCAACACAAAGTGACTTTACCCCTCTTTACTTATCATGATAGATTGGCTAAACAAAGGAAAAATAAAAAAGAAATCGCATTGAAATATATTTTTATTGACCAATCAGAATTGCTCCCCAGGGTCTATAATTGCCTCAAAAGGTCCAATATACATACATTATTGGACCTTTTGAATAACAGTCAAGAAGATCTTATGAAAATGAAACATTTTCGCATAGAAGATGTCAAACATATATTGAACATTCTAGAAATAAAAAAAGCATTTCGAATAAATTTTTATGAGTTATTTACTTTTTTTCTTTTTTTTTTTTTCTAAAGTTTTGTCTAAACAGATAAAAATGCGTTTTGAATCTTGAATCTTTAGCACAATCCATATATTCCGAATAGGTCCAAAATTAAATTGAATAGATGTATCTAGGGAAAATTCACTTTGAAGCGACTATTCCCTAGATACACACGTCATAATATACTTTTTTTTATTTCACAGTTGAATCGATTTAAAAAAGACCTAAAGTTAAGGACTTATCAATAGGTAGTGTTGCTCCAATACCCAACCAAAGGGCTACTACAGTACCAATCAAAAAGACGGTTGTCGCTACGGGACGACGAAATGGATTTTGGAATTTATTAACATTCTCCAAAAAAGGTACTGTTAATAATCCCGCAGGTACTGAAACCATTAAAAGAACGCCCAATAACTTATTTGGCACTGTACGAAGTATTTGAAATACGGGAAAGAAATACCATTCAGGCAATATTTCCAAAGGAGTTGCAAATGGATCCGCGGGTTCACCAATCATTGATGGTTCTAGAACCGCTAAGCCTACGTTACATGCAATAGTACCTAAAATTACTACTGGAAAAATATATAAAAGATCATTTGGCCATGCGGGCTCTCCGTAATAATTATGACCCATCCCTTTAGCCAATTTAGCTCTTAACACAGGATCGTTCAAGTCAGGTTTTTTTGTTATTAGGATAGGTGAATTATTCTAGATCCATCCCCCGAAAGAACCGGACATGATAATTTTTCATCATCCAGCTCGAGCACGAATCAAACGAATCAAATGGATCCATATAAAAAAATTGATATGTTATCCATATCCACACATATATGAATGATTCTATGTAAGAAAACGGATTCCCTTTTTCGCAGTTGCAACAACTAACCATTGCAAGGAATTCAGTTCTTACAGATAAATGCTCAATACCCAAGTAGGCTTACAAAATTGATCATGATCAAATGCTTTATGGGTCGTCTCAGATCTTGCAATTGGCCTTTATCCCCTAAATATCGAGACTGTTTACATACAAAGCAAAGGATTTACTTGTTACTAATATAGTCTAGCCTCTGTTCTTCTTTAGATCCCTTGTTTCACTCCGATAGTATCATAAATCGAGTCAATGCAGAGGAAATGAATACATTTCTATACTATTTAGTAAGTGAAATATATAAAACATAATCCGGATTATGCCAATCACTTATTCTACTGGATCTTACGGAGCCTGTTCATATCATACACGACATGATCGGGTCTGATCATAGAAAAGATTCTCTTCAAACGAACCGGCCTATCTTCTGTATGGGGCTTACGCGGTGGTTGGAACAAAGACACATTTTTTTGTTGTGAATTCAAATGTGGCAGATAGATAAGGACATATATCTGCAAGGCCCGATCAATAGTTCAAGTCACACACTCCCATAATCCATTTTATCTTCGGAAAATTCACTTCAACTATGAGTGTCAAAAAAATAATACATTTTTGTAGAGTTGAAGAGAAATATCCCAATACATGTCTTATTTTTTTTTCAATAATCCATATTTGTAGCAATGAAATACTAGTGTTCCTACCTCAAGTGATAGATGATTGATTACAAGATGGTATATATTCTTTATAAAGGACCAGAAATACCTTGCTTACGTATCATTGGGAAGTGCATTAACATAAATACGGCGGTAAGAAGAGGTAATACAAAAGTGTGTAAACTATAAAAAACGAGTCAAAGTGGATTGTCCTACACTAGCACTTCCGCGTAATAACTCTACCAGAGGCGAGCCTATTACAGGAATAGCGTCTGGTACGCCTGTTACAATTTTTACTGCCCAATAACCAATTTGGTCCCGAGGTAAGGAATAACCAGTTACACCAAAAGATGCGGTCAATACACCCAAAACCACACCTGTAACCCAAGTCAATTCACGAGGTTTTTTAAAGCCGCCGGTGAGATACACGCGAAATACGTGCAGGATCATCATTAGGACCATCATACTTGCCGACCATCGATGAACTGATCGGATTAACCAACCAAAATTAGCTTCAGTCATTATATATTGAACAGAAGCAAAGGCCTCCGTAACGGTCGGACGATAATAAAAAGTCATAGCAAACCCGGTAGCTACTTGTACTAAAAAACAAGTAAGCGTAATTCCCCCTAGACAATAAAATATGTTGACGTGAGGAGGAACATATTTACTAGTTATATCATCGGCAATTGCCTGAATCTCAAGACGTTCTTCGAACCAATCATAGATTTTATTGAGATAGGTAAATCAAGGGGACCCCCCCGGAGAACCGTATATGAAAATTTCATCTCGTACGGCTCAAACAGAAACACCCAAATACTAGTTCTAACGGATGTGTGTAATATAAAGTTTGAAGTTTATTAATTCTATGATTTATGATTCAATTTTTTTTTTGAAGATACTAAAGAATAAAATCCGAAAGCTCTTCTTTGTGGTTATAATGCCAAAAAATCAAGTCGGCTCATTCGTCTATATATTGATCGTTATAGGCCTCTTGAATCTTCTATTTACCTATTTTCTTTGGTGTTATTTATGTGTAATGCGGCTTTACTGCTGTTTTCTTTATTATTGATAGGAATTCTCTTGTTAAGACCCTATAGAATTGATTAAAACCTCAGATTCATACTAAAACCACGATGATTCAATAAAACCCTTTCAAACTAAGTCTAAGTCCCAAAATTCCCTGAGTAAGAACCATTGGATCATCACTTATTCAATGAATAGATATAATGACTAAAAATCCAAACCAAAGAAACCTTTGTTTTGTCCTTTGATCAAAATAAGCATAAACGAAAGTTTGAAAGAATAAAAATATTTCTATTTATAACTTCTAACTCTTTGAAAAAATTTTTTGAAGTCCGGACACGAGGTCTGACTATTAAGTATGAATCATAGTTCTAATAGTAATCTATTTCATATATTCCGTGCTCCAGATACTAGAATGAATATCCGACGAAGTAAAACCATCTCTATCAAGATGACAGACCCATTCTCTGTACTATCCATAGGATCATTTATACCAAGTCACACACTCATATTCCGGAAATACAGAAACAAAGAAATTCCACGGTCAAACTACCAAAATAGAATGGGATAAAAATCAGAAACCTAAACGCTTCACTTTGTATTGAAAAAGCCAGTTAATGGTTCTTGGGAATCTAATTCATTGAAATTCCATCCAGTAAAATGGAAGAATTATAAATCTCCAAAATAATAGATAGGAATATCGCGAATAGAGCCATTGCGAGACCCATCAAAGGAGTAGTTCCCCACCCAGGAGCTACTTTACCATATTCTGAATTCAATGGTTTCAATAAACTCCCCGCATTAGTTCGTTTTGGGCGGCCAGATCTAGAACTACCTTCAACGGTTTGTGTAGCCATAATATTTTATATTCAGTAAGATCTGTTGACTTTGTATACCATTCCGTTGTAAATAAATGATCTTATCATAGATCCATTGAGGTCTTAAAACTTTATAATGTCTTAAAACTATATAATCATGGAAACAGCAACCCTAGTTGCCATCTTTTTATCTGGTTTACTTGTAAGTTTTACTGGGTACGCCTTATATACTGCTTTTGGGCAACCCTCTCAACAACTAAGAGATCCATTCGAGGAACACGGGGACTAGTTGAAGTACGGATCCTCCCAATATTGGGAGGATCCGTACTTCAATTGAGATAATGACAAATCATTTCACCTTTTTAGTTGGAACTTTAGGCGGGTCTCGAAAAAAGATAGCGAAAAAAATTATTCCTAGAGTTGAGACTAAAAGGAATGTATAAACCAATGCTTCCATAGATTCGATCGTGGTTTACAATTATAGCTTCCATACCTGTTTATTTGGGATCGTCTCCCGGATAAATAAAGAACAAGAGTCAAAGAAAAGGCAGTGATTCAAATCAAGATTTATCTGGTACCCCATCTAAAAATCACAAAAAGAAAATAAAAATGAAAAGTAACAAGTAACAAAGCATATTGTATCAGACTACTTGTCTTCTTGTAGTTGGATCTCCAAGTTTTTGGAATGCTCCAAATTCCACTTGAGCATCTAAATCTGGATCAATACCAGCAAAAACATCTCGAAACAAGGTTCTAGCACCATGCCAAATGTGTCCGAAGAAGAAGAGCAAAGCAAACGAAGCATGTCCAAAAGTAAACCAACCCCGTGGACTGCTACGAAAAACACCATCGGATTTCAAAGTAGCACGATCTAATTCAAAAATCTCACCCAATTGAGCACGTCTAGCATATTTTTTCACAGTAGCGGGATCGCTATAACTGACTCCGTTGAGTTCGCCGCCATAGAACTCGACAGTTACACCTACTTGTTCGACACTATATTTAGATTCCGCCC
>NW_028291041.1:80000-82500 GCF_041283825.1 Pyrus communis | reverse complement strand
CAGCTCTGTTACAACACGCCAATTCTAATCGAAATTGAAAGGGTTAGAATGAAATCATAAAAATATGTATACTTTATTTTATTATGGTATTTACTTGGGATTGTAGTTCAATTGGTCAGAGCACCGCCCTGTCAAGGCGGAAGCTGCGGGTTCGAGCCCCGTCAGTCCCGACGAATCCAAATCCAATAAAAAACTATATCAATTCATCTCTCTATTTTTTGTGAAAAGAAGTCCAAATAACATAATTTCATTCCCAACAGCGATCCCTCTTCTTTTTTTCTTTTTCGTTTCACATTTATCATCAACCAAATGGGGGAATTTCCATTTCTTCGACTAGTACCGATTCGATTGATGGGAGAGAGGCATATGTGGATTAGTACAATTATTATATTATTAGCATCAGATTCAGGATTCCACGGGATACCGTACTGGGTCTGGCTTTTTCAATTACTCCCGATCTGTGAAATATGAAATAGAGTAGAGTATTGTATGTTTCCCGGGAGTACATACATAAATGGAATTTGTACAATATAAAATAAATTGAACATAGTTACTGTGTATAGAATAGTATAGAATACTTTTTTTTTAAGATTAAAATAAAAGTATATCCTTTTCGGGCCCTATTTTGTGTAACCTCAATTTCAAATTTTACTAATTTGAAATAATCTATCTCATTCAAATTTCGCATTGAGCTTTTGATAATGCGCCCCATTACTAATCCAATGAAAGAGGATATTCAAAAAATAAAGATCAAACAAGGATCACTTTTTTATTAGCGAGGTAATGCATTTTTTTTTTTTTTTTTTTTATTTTATAAGGGTTTTTCCTTGAAAGAACAAACTTTTTAAATTTATATATAAATATATAAAAAAATAGTTAATTTGATGGAATATTCGATTTTTTTATACCGGAATTTGTACTCGTCTTTATCATACTTCTTTTGTTTTCCAAGAAGATTGGATCATTAAAAAAAGGAGTTTATAACTTAGCTCCTTCCTTTTTTTTCATTGAGCTTCTATTGTTTGTTGGGGTTTGTTTAGAACCAATGGTAAGTGGAAAGGCGGTTAGATGATACTTCATCAGATAATTGTACAAAGAGGGCGGTAGGTTATAGAAAAGAAAGAATGGAAAAGAATGATAAATAAATAAAGGAATTATTGATTGTATCGGGAATCAAATTTTGAGTTCAGTATGGATAAAAGATTGTCCTATGTTATACTATTCAATTCTTGACGATGAATCGATTTGATAGCTCCGATATTGTTATTCATGATATTGATCCGATTCGATATCATCGAGATGTAATGCATCCCATTGAATTTCCAGGCGAAAGATTTATTATCTCTATGGGATTAACTCCCGAGTTATTGCGAATTAAAGAAAAATTAAACAATGAGATTATGGAAGTAAATATTCTCGCATTTATTGCTACTGCACTGTTTATTCTAGTTCCTACTGCTTTTTTACTTATAATATACGTAAAAACAGTCAGCCAAGGTGATTAATTTGAATTAAACTTGATTTTTTATTTCTTATCAATAATTGCAGAGAAGAAAAGGATAAAAATTTCGCGTCTTAAATGAAATGGGCAGACTAGAATCAGTCGGATTCTATGAGATACGATAGTATGGTAGAAAGATTCAGATATTTCTTTCTACCATACTATCTAGTATTGTTATTGTAGTGTATAAAGTTGTATTGTAATGCGGGTTAATTTAATATAGATTAATATAGATCAATCTACAATAGTATCATCATATTCCTTTTCTATATATATAGAAATCGATTTAATTACGTATATATAATATATATAGTGATAATGTATATTATATAGTATCCCAATTCTATTTCTTTGCTTTATCTATTTGTATTTAATTTGTGTTGATTTCAATTAAATTAATTTGAAATAATCGAAAGCGACTTTTACGATTAGAATTCCTAGATTTCTGATTATTTTCAATATGAATCCCGATCGAAGAAGTCATTGATTGAGGAGTTGACAAATGATCCATGGGAACTTCTTCGGATTTCGAAAAGGATTAGTAAAACCCGTCGACTTTTAACGTTTGAACCATGATATGAAATGGGTTCAATAAAACAAGCAAAACATAAATAAAATTTCTAAAATAGTAAAACTAAAACAAGCGGCGCAATATGTGACTCGCCCAAGACAATATTTTAGGATGTGCAGTATCTCGTTGGACAACTACTATGTTGTTTCCCAATGTGTATCCACGTAATGGAATAACCGAATTGTTTTCTCTTTGATCTTTGAACAGTAAAGAGGTAAACAAAAAAAAAAAAAAGTTCCGTTCTTCCTCATGGTCCATATCTAACTTTGGTAAGAGTCAGTTCATCGAAATAGAAAATTTATGAAGAATTCAGTTGGAATAAATTCCCTACCATTTGTATTCCTTTTACTTTTTTTACTTTCAAAATACGAACACGGAAATAATTGAAATATTTCTTTGATTGAAAGAGTATTCTTCATATATATTTA
>NW_028291041.1:67500-72500 GCF_041283825.1 Pyrus communis | reverse complement strand
CGCGGACAACCAATGAGGGACGGTCATAATAAGGTTTACAAGTCGTTTTCAGATGTAATTGAAGGAAAAGAGGGAAGATTTCGTGAGACTCTGCTTGGCAAACGGGTCGATTATTCGGGGCGTTCTGTGATTGTCGTAGGTCCCTCACTTTCATTACATCGATGTGGATTGCCTCGCGAAATAGCAATAGAGCTTTTCCAGACATTTGTAATTCGTGGTTTAATTAGACAACACTTTGCTTCGAATATAGGAGTTGCTAAGAGTAAAATTCGGGAAAAAGAGCCGGTTGTATGGGAAATACTTCAGGAAGTTATGCAAGGGCATCCCGTATTACTGAATAGGGCGCCTACTCTGCATAGATTAGGCATACAGGCGTTCCAACCCATTTTAGTAGAAGGACATGCTATTTGTTTACATCCATTAGTTTGTAAGGGATTCAATGCAGACTTTGATGGTGATCAAATGGCTGTTCATGTACCTTTATCTTTGGAGGCTCAAGCGGAGGCCCGTTTACTTATGTTTTCTCATATGAACCTCTTGTCTCCAGCTATTGGGGATCCTATTTCCGTACCAACTCAAGATATGCTTATTGGGCTCTATGTATTAACGAGTGGAAATCGTCGAGGTATTTGTGCAAATAGGTATAATCCATGTAATCGCAGAAATTATCAAAATAAAAGAATTGATGATAATAACTATAAGTATACGAAAGAACCTTTTTTTTGTAATTCCTATGATGCAATTGGAGCTTATCGGCAGAAAAGAATCAATTTAGATAGCCCTTTGTGGCTCCGGTGGCGACTAGATCAACGCGTTATTACTTCAAGAGAAACTCCCATCGAAGTTCACTATGAATCTTTGGGTACCTATCATGAGATTTATGGGCACTATCTAATAGTAAGAAGTATAAAAAAAGAAATTATTTGTATATACGTTCGAACCACAGTTGGTCATATTTCTCTTTATCGAGAAATCGAAGAAGCTATCCAAGGGTTTTGCCGAGCCTACTCATATGGTACCTAATCATATGGTATCTAAACTAAGTAATTCTATGACACCCGTGTCATTTTGGGTTTCTCCAGTTCACCTAGGACTATAGTTCCTGAATTTCTATGCGAATCAAGATCGAGAAAAGGAAGTTTTCCAATCATTGACTCAAACCCATTGTCGAACCCCACTCAGCGGAATAGGGAGGTACTTATGGCAGAACGGGCCAATCTGGTCTTTCACAATAAAGTGATAGATGGAACTGCTATTAAACGACTTATTAGTAGATTAATAGATCACTTCGGAATGGCATATACATCACACATCCTGGATCAAGTAAAAACTCTGGGGTTCCGACAAGCCACTGCTACATCCATTTCATTAGGAATTGATGATCTTTTAACAATACCTTCTAAGGGGTGGCTAGTCCAAGATGCTGAACAACAAAGTTTTATTTTGGAAAAACACCATCATTATGGAAATGTACACGCGGTAGAAAAATTACGCCAATCTATTGAGATATGGTATGCGACAAGTGAATATTTGCGACAAGAAATGAATCCTAATTTTAGGATGACCGACCCCTTTAATCCAGTCCATATGATGTCCTTTTCGGGAGCTAGAGGAAATGCATCCCAAGTACACCAATTAGTAGGTATGAGAGGATTAATGTCGGATCCACAAGGACAAATGATTGATTTACCTATTCAAAGTAATTTACGTGAAGGACTGTCTTTAACAGAATATATCATTTCTTGTTACGGAGCCCGAAAAGGGGTTGTGGATACTGCTGTACGAACATCGGATGCTGGATATCTTACACGCAGACTTGTTGAAGTAGTTCAACACATTGTTGTACGTAGAACAGATTGCGGCACCATACGAGGCATTTCTGTGAGTCCTCAAAATGGGATGATGCCGGAAAGAATTTTTATACAAACATTGATTGGCCGTGTATTAGCAGACGATATATATATAGGCCCACGATGCATTGCCGTTCGAAATCAAGATATTGGGATTGGACTTGTCACTCGATTCATAACCTTTCAAACACAACCAATATCTATCCGAACCCCCTTTACTTGTAAGAGTACATCTTGGATCTGCCGATTATGTTATGGCAGGAGCCCCACTCATGGCGACCTGGTCGAATTGGGAGAAGCTGTAGGTATTATTGCGGGTCAATCTATTGGAGAACCGGGCACTCAACTAACATTAAGAACTTTTCATACCGGTGGAGTGTTCACAGGGGGTACTGCAGAACATGTACGAGCCCCTTCTAATGGAAAAATAAAATTCAACGAGGATTTGGTTCATCCCACACGTACACGTCATGGGCACCCTGCTTTTCTATGTTATATAGACTTGTATGTAACTATTGAGAGTGAAAATCTTATACATAACGTGACTATTCCACCCAAAAGTTTGATTTTAGTTCAAAATGATCAATACATAGAATCAGAACAAGTGATTGCTGAGATTCGCGCGGGAGCATATACTTTAAATTTTAAAGAGAGGGTTCGAAAACATATTTATTCTGATTCAGAGGGAGAAATGCACTGGAGTACTGATGTATACCATGCGCCGGAATTTACGTATAGTAATGTACATCTTTTACCAAAAACAAGTCATTTGTGGATATTATCAGGAGGTTCGTGCAGATCCAGTGCAGTCCCTTTTTCACTCCACAAGGATCAAGATCAAACGAACGTTCATTCTCTTTCTGCTGAAGGAAGATATTTTTCTAGCCTTTCAGTAAATACAGTAAATAATGATCAAGTGAAACACAACAGTTTGAATCTTTCTGGTAAAAAAGAAAGTAGTATTCCTGATTATTCAGAATTTAATCGAATCATATATACGAGTCATTGTAATCTCATACTTCCTACTATTCTCCATGATAATTCTGATGTTTTTTTATTGACAAAGAGGCGAAGAAATAGATTCATCATTCCATTCCAATCGATTCAAGAACGAGAGAAAGAACTAATGCCCCGTCCCGGTATTTCGATTGAAATACCCATAAATGGTATTTTTCGTAGAAATAGTATTCTTGCTTATTTCGATGATCCTCAATACAGAAGAAAGAGTTCGGGAATTACTAAATATGGAACCATAGGGTTGCATTCAATCCTCAAAAAAGAGGATTTAATTGAGTATCGGGGAGTCAAAGAATTTAAGCCAAAATATCAAACGAAAGTAGATCGATTTTTTTTCATTCCCGAGGAAGTGCATATTTTACCCGAGTCTTCGTCCATAATGGTACGGAACAATAGTATCATTGGGATAGATACACGAATCACTTTAAATACAAGAAGCCGAGTAGGCGGATTGGTTCGAATGGAGAGAAAAAAAAAAAGGATTGAACTAAAAATATTTTCTGGAGATATCCATTTTCCTGGAGAGATGGATAAGATATTCCGACACAGCGGCATCTTGATACCACCGGGAACGGTAAAAAAAAATTCTAAGGAATCGAAAAAATTGAAAAATTGGATTTATGTCCAATGGATCACACCCACCAAGAAAAAGTATTTTGTTTTGGTTCGACCCGTAATCATATATGAAATAGCGGACGGTATAAATTTAGCAACACTTTTCCCCCAGGATCCATTGCGGGAAAGGGATAATCTAGAACTTAGAGTTGTAAATTATATACTTTATGGAAATGGTAAACCAATTCGGGGGATTTCTGGCACAAGTATTCAATTAGTTCGGACCTGTTTACTATTGAACTGGGACCAAGATAAAAAAAATTCTTCTATCGAGGAGGCCCGCTCTTCCTTTATTGAAGTAAGTGCAAATGGTCTGATTCAAGATTTCCTAAGAATCAACTTAGTGAAATCCCATACTTCGTATATCCGAAAAAGGAATGATCCGTTAGGTTCGGGATTAACCTCTGATAATAGGTCGGATCGTACCAATATCAATCCATTTGATTCTATTTATTCCAAGGCAAGGATTCAACAACCATTTAGCCATAGCCAAAATCAAGGAACTTTTCGTACGTTGTTGAATAGAAGTAAAGAATCCCAATCTTTGATAATTTTGTCATCATACAATTGTTTTCAAATGAGTCCATTCAACGATCTAAAATATTACAATGGGATAAAAGAATCAATTAAAAGAGATCTTCTAATTCCAATTACGAATTCGTTAGGCCCTTTCGGAACAGCCTCTCAAATTGATAATTTTTATTCATTTTACCATTTAATAACTCATAATCAGATTTCGTTAACTAAATATTTGCAACTCGCCAATTTAAAACAGACTTCTCAAGTATTTCAATATTATTTAATGGATGAAAACGAAAGAATTTCTAATTCCGATACGAACATACTTTTGAATTCATTCAATTTGAATTGGCATTTTCTCCATCATAATTATAATCATAATTATTGTGATGAAACATCCACAATAATTAGCCTCGGGCAGTTTATTTGTGAAAATCTATGTATAGCCAAAAAAGGATCACACCTAAAATCGGGGCAAGTTATAATTGTTCAAATTGACTCTGTAGTAATAAGATCGGCGAAGCCCTATTTAGCCACTCCAGGAGCAACTGTTCATGGACATTATGGAGAAATCCTTTCCGAAGGAGATACATTCGTTACATTTATATATGAAAAATCTAGATCTGGTGATATAACGCAGGGCCTTCCAAAAGTTGAACAGGTTTTAGAGGTGCGTTCGATTGATTCAATATCGATGAACCTAGAAAAGAGAGTTGAGGGTTGGAACGAGTGTATAACAAGAATTCTTGGAATTCCTTGGGGATTTATGATTGGTGCTGAGCTAACTATAGTGCAAAGTCGTATCTCTTTGGTTAATAAGATCCAAAAGGTTTATAGATCCCAGGGGGTGCAGATCCATAATAGACATATAGAAATTATTGTACGTCAAATAACATCAAAAGTGTTGGTTTCAGAAGATGGAATGTCTAATGTTTTTTCACCCGGAGAACTAATTGGATTGCTGCGAGCTGAACGAACGGGGCGCGCTTTGGAAGAAGC
>NW_028291041.1:52500-60000 GCF_041283825.1 Pyrus communis | reverse complement strand
CATATTAATTATTTATATAATAAATAATTAATATGTAATTTACGTAATATGTAATAAGAGCGTCTCTTATTCAAGTCATTCAAAATATCTTTCTTGACCATAGAAATCTAAAAAAAATATGTATACATATGGAAATAAATTGCGTCCAATAGGATTTGAACCTATACCAAAGGTTTAGAAGACCTCTGTCCTATCCATTAGACAATGGACGCTTTTCATTCCAATTTTCCTATTTCTTGTTCGGAAAAAAAGTTGAACCAATTCCGGGAATTCCGTATTCAAGTCAATGATGCATTACATTAATTATATTCATAAAATTTTTTATAAAATAATAAAAATCTCAAAATATTTAATTCTATTTTTTTATTATTTCTTATTAATTTAATAAAAAAATAAAGTAAAAGCGGGTAGCGGGAATCGAACCCGCATCGTTAGCTTGGAAGGCTAGGGGTTATAGTCGACGTTGATTCATCATTTTTAACGTCTCTAATTCAAAACTGAACGTGAAACTTTGGTTTCATTCGGCTCCTTTATGGAAGATGTATAAATTCCTATATTAAGACATGAACGAAAAAAAAAATTCCACCCATAACATCTATGTCAGCTTTTCTGTCTGAATGTATTCAGAACAACCCGCTTTCTAGACGATCCCTATAGAAAAGAGGGGGATTATATTATAACAACCTTTCTAGTTACTTCGTTCTCTATTTCTATGTGAGAGAATCCTTAGGAAAAGCATTTTGTTTCTACCGAGCTAAAACAATTTGTCGATGTCTCTAGTAAACCAAAGTCATTGTTTAATAGCCATTTTGCTTCAATTTCCGTAATACAAATTCCAAATTAAAGATTTAGTTACGATTAGAAAGCCACTTTCTATCTTTATCCATGGATCCTTTACTCATACTTATTCTATTGATCTAATAAAAAAAAAAAAATTATGTTTCGTAATCTCATAATCCAATTTTTCAATTTTTAATTGATTCTTGGATACAAATCACGAGAATGTATATTCTTCCTCGAATTTTTCATTGAGAGGTAAAGGATTAAATCCTTTTAAGAAATAAAGTTTTTGGTCGGAATGAAATATTAATCAAACCGAAAGACCCCTTAACTATATAAAGGATTATAGAACGAATCACACTTTTACCACTAAACTATACCCGCTACAATCCGATTATTGTATATAAATGAACCTTTTGTCGAACAAGAAAATGGGTCGTAATAAAAAGTTAAAAGAGTAAAAAGAAAGGATAGGATCATAAAATAATCATGAAAATTAGAGCGTTTACGTGTTGTATCAGAGAACCCAATGAGATTCGGAAAAGAGAATTCATTAAATTTCAATAACTAAAACTAAATAACAAGTGTTTTTTTGCCGGAGGTTTTTGACCTAGACGTCTCGACAAAACTACTTAAGCCATAACATACATGAAAATGTATTGTGCAAGAATCCACAGCTCCCTTTTTGTTATTTATTTACTTTACTAAAATAAAAGGAATAAAGAAAATAAAGAATAAATATAAAAAATTAAGATAAGAAACGACACTTTGATTCGATATCATTTGATTCTATATCATAGAAATCAAAAGAGTTTTTATTTTTCCAATCGTAATAACAAGCAAGTATTTTAGTTTTCAAATAAAAAAAAAATTATTTATGATTCGTTGGAACAATAAATGGCGGGCCCGGCCTGGTCAGTACTTAGCCGGGCCGTGGAACTAAAAAGCACTCTCGGATGAAAAAAAATATTATGAAGGGCTCTTTCAATCCTTATTTTTTATAATGTAACATAGTATTATCCTTTTTCAATTGGGAGGAGAGATGGCTGAGTGGACTAAAGCGTCGGATTGCTAATCCGTTGTACGAGTTTTTCGTACCGAGGGTTCGAATCCCTCTCTTTCCGTTTTTGTTGATGACTTGGTATTTTCTTTCAAATTTTTCGCGAGCTCTTTTTATTTTTAATATTTAATAGTTAATAGTAAAAAATGTGTAATAGATAAAATCCTACTAAGAACATTTAAAAATCAAGCAAGGAAAACAAAAACCTTATCTTTTATTCTTCACGTCCAGGATTACGTCCTGGATCATTAGACAGGAATCCGAAAATAAAGAGAGAAACAAAGAATATCACTACCGTGTAAACAAATAGTTTGAGAGTAAGCATTACATAATCTCCAAGATTTTTTTTAGTAAAAAAGAGAATAGATTCTCCGTTTTTATACCGCATACCCTACTATTTTTTTTTTATTTTGACACCAAGAAATAAAGTGGGGTGATCCAGATTTTTCGCGGTTGTACAAGAATTTCAATATTTGAATTGAGGGTGTAAGACTTATCTGATCTTATCAATTCTTTTCTTTGAATTTTTTTTTTTTCAATAAATCATGAATTTGTCTAGACATTATTAAATTAAAGATATCATCGAAAACTTACAGCAGCTTGCCAAACAAAGGCTAAGAGAAAAAAAAACAGGGGTATTACTGGCATAACATCTACGATTGGATTTAAAAAAGCGTAGGCCTCGGGCAATTTGGCGACGAAAAAACTACTTGAATAAAGAGCAGAATTAAGACAGATACAGATCAAACTAAATATATTAAGCATAACAAACATTTTGTTCTTGAGGATAATTGTATTTTATTTATTTTGATTGAGTTATTAATAAATTGAGTTTTTTATTATTTTATTATTATTTTTATTATTTTATTATTATAAATATGTTATTATTCATAGAAAAGAAAAATGAATAAAAAGAAAATAAGATAGACCAAAAAACTTTCTTTGATTTGAACTCACCCAATCAAAAATCCTTCAATTCTCAAATCAAAAGAGAATAGAATAAACCATACTTTCATACAATATCTTAATTGAATTATATGTAATGATCAATAAATTCTGTTTAATTCTACGCCTACATGTATAAAAATTCTAGTAATCTATTTTATAGATAATAGATATTTAGACTTGAGTTGACGAACAACCAGTACCAATATTAGTGTTTATTAGTGTCGACTAGAAATGGGGCGTGGCCAAGTGGTAAGGCAACGGGTTTTGGTCCCGCTATTCGGAGGTTCGAATCCTTCCGTCCCAGAACATACCTGACCCACGATCATTTTATTAATCTATAATTTTATTAATCTATAATAAAAAATAAAATATATATCTATATCATAATCTATATCATAATAAAATAGATCAAAATAAAGATTGTCTTTTCGACCAGTCTTCCGTTTAAGAGTATAATATTGTTATAGAATGTGATTCTTATTTCTTTATAGAATGTGATTCTTATTTCTTTTTTTTTTTTTTTTTTATTAATCATTCATGGTTTAATCCAATATGGATTTATCTTTCTCTTAATGATGATAAAAAGCGAATGGTACTTACTGTAAAACCTTATGCAAATAATGATATAGGGTAGGAAACTATTCAATCAATTAAATCTTTTTAATGATTTCTTATGAGTTCTTGGTACTCTAAGAAGTGTGAAATTGTTGAATTTATCCTATCACGTTACTTGAAGATAATTTATCCTATCACGTTACTTGAAGATAGAGATTCAAAATAACTTGTTTATTCGTGTTTATTTATTCATGTTATGTTAGTTATAATTAAAAAAAAATTATAAACAATGGGGTTAAATTGATTGAATTCTTGTTGAGACTTCGTCATACATTATCCATTCTTCATATAGAAGAAAAAAGTATAGATTATTATGTACCGACCGAACCGATGATTATTCACGATTCCATAATTGAATCAATTACATACTGGTTCCAAACGGAAGGAATGTTATGGTAAAACTTCGTTTAAAACGATGTGGCAGAAAGCAACGTGCGACTTGAAGGACATGATCAGCTGTGGATTCTTACATCCACCACTTTTTTATATTATATAGGAACGAAAGTGCTCTTGGCTCGACATCATTTGTTCTGTTCCACTGGAACCCTCATTTTTGAGAGTGTTGCCATGTAAATAGTACACGATGGAGCTCGAGTAGAACGTATTGATTAATTTCTCAAGGGCAAGAATCTAAGGTTAGTATCGATCAATAAATTGGAACAACTTCGTAAGTATATTTTAGATATATAAATCTAAAGGATCCAATTCGATAAAATTTAAAAGTTAATTTTGTTGGAATTGGTAAAACTCTTTTGATCAAATTAAAAGTAAAGTGTATTACGTAGGAATCAACCATTCATACGATTCTTTGATAGAAAGAAATCACAAAAAATGGTATGTTGCTGCCGTTTTGAAACGATTTAAAGATCACCGAAGTAATGTCTAAACCCAATGATTCAAGGCAAAGATAAAGATCCTGGAACAAGGAAATACCGTTTTCAATTGTCTCAACAACTAGATCGTATTTAAGAATCAAAATAGATTCTAAAGGAGACAGACAAAAAGGGTTAGAGACCACTCAATAAATTTAATACCTAAAAGGTTTCTTTTGAATTATTTGAGAGTTATTCAACTTGAGTTATGAGGATACAAATAATTTTTTTTTTTTTTTGGGGGGGGGGGACTACGAAAAAGTATTTAAACTAAAATCAATAATATAATGAATTATGAATTTGATGATTTTATGGATCTATTTGATATTATGATTCTATACATAGACATAATTTAGACATAGACATAATTTAGAATTTTCTCGAGCCGTACGAGGAGAAAACTTCTTATACGTTTCTAGGGGGGGGGGAGTATTGTTCATCTATCCCAATGAGCCATTTATCGAATCGTTGCAATTGATGTTCGATCCCGACGAGAGGGAAGAGATCTTCGTAAAGTGGGTTTTTATGACCCGATAAAGAATCAAATCTATTTAAATGTTCCTGCTATTCTATATTTCCTTGAAAAAGGTGCTCAACCTACAGGAACTGTTCATGATATTTCAAAAAGGGCGGGGGTTTTTACGGAACTTCGCCCTAATCAACAAATAAAATTCAATTAATGAAATAAAAAAAATGTGGATGATTTGTATATAGCCTTGTATAACCTTTTTGTTTCTTTGCTATTTCCTCTTTTGTTCTATTTATATCATACTAAATTTATTAATATCATACTAAATTTATTATTGTTACTATAAAAGAGTGTCTTTTATAACGACAAAAATCTATTTCTATTTTATTGATATAAATTTTATTGATATATATAAAATAGATAGAAAAAGATTAAGTGAATAAATAAATGAAGTAATCGGGTCTATAAATATAAAATTTTGAGATTACTGTCAATGAGTTAAGGAACAAATAAAAAAACACAAAGGATTTCACTTGCTTATTTTAGTGAATAAACCTCATTTTTTTTACTAAAATTTTTTTTTCCACCAATATTGTATCAATGTTGTGTTGTATAGAAATATTATATATAGTGCCAATCCAACACAAGTCCTTAGTTTTTTTTTTTTTTTTTTTCGTATTTTTTCTTAGAATTCTAATTGTCTAATTGATTGAAATTGGAATTGTTAGTTATATTTATAAATTGTTTTTTCTTTTGTATTCTTTTCTCAACATTCATATTGACAACAGTGTATCAAATAAATATAATCCGATCGTGGATAAAAGGATCCATTTCTATCTCCGTCCCATAGCTTTTATTTCATTCAAATAATGGGTTCTTGTATTTTCTGTGATACAAGAAGTCTTTTTTTGATTAAGATTAAACTCAATAAAATCTATATATACTATAGAATTAATGGATGACATAAGAGACAAGGAGCTATTTATAAATATTTTACTTTATCCCTATTTTTATCTGAGAATTTTTTCATCGGATCTGTTCATTTTTATTATGTTCAGAATCTAATCAATTAGAATTTTAAAAATTTGTGCTATTTTAATGTTTTGATTGGTTTGGATTGCGTTGTGCAATTCAATCTTTTTTTTATTGAGATTCCGATTGTATCTACACATTCTAATTATTTTATTTGGGTTGCTAACTCAACGGTAGAGTACTCGGCTTTTAAGTGCGGCTAGCATCTTTTACACATTTGTATGAAGCAAAAGATTCGTCCATACCATCGGTAGAGTTTGTAAGACCACGACTGATCCTGAAAGGAATGAATGGAAAAAGCAGCATGTCGTATCAATGGATAATTCTAAGAATATTTCATTCTTACCGAATAGGTCCAAAACCTTATTATAATTGTTTGAATTCTTGTCGTGTAATAAAAAAAATGAATTTGGTCGAGTGAATAAATGGGTAGAGCCCTAACTACGGTTCCAATTATAGGGAAACAAAAAGTAATGAGCTTCTGTTCTTAATTTTTGAATGATTACCCGATCTAATTAGACGTTAAAAATATATTAGTGCTTAATACGGGAAAAACTTTTCCCATGAGTGGATTATAAATTTCTTATGAGTCCTAATTATTAGCTATTACCCATTATGGGGTAGAGATAAATGTGTAGAAGAAGGCAGTATATTGATAAAGATTTTTCAAAATCAAAAGAGCGATTGGATTGAAAAAATAAAGGACTTCTAACCATCTTGTTACCCTAGAACGAACATAAATCAATTAGATGGAAAAAGAGAGGCTAGAGAGTCCGTTGATGAGTCTTACTTGTTCCGAGGTATTTTCTTACTATAATACCTTGTTTTGACTGTATCGTACTATGTATCATTTGATAACCCAATAAATCACCTATTTCTTTTCTTGTTCACATTAAAAATGGAAGAATTTCAAGGATATTTAGAACTAGATAGATATCAGCAACATGACTTCCTATACCCACTTATCTTTCGGGAGTATATTTATGCACTTGCTCATGATCATGGTTTAAATAGATCGATTTTGTTGGATAATGTAGGTTATGACACTAAATATAGTTTACTAATTATAAAACGTTTAATTAGTCGAATGTATCAACAGAATCATTTGATAATTTCCGCTAATGATTCTAACCAAAAAAAATTTTTTGGGTTTTCCCTACGATTAGTATCTTCCTTAGAGGCGACAGAAATCGTAAAATCTTATAATTTACGATCAATTCATTCAATATTTCCTTTTTTAGAGGACAAATTCCCACATTTAAATTATGTATCAGATGTACTAATACCCTACCCCATTCATCTGGAAATCTTGGTTCAAACCCTTCGCTATTGGGTGAAAGATCCCTCTTCTTTACATTTATTACGACTCTTTCTTCACGAGTATTATAATTGGAATAGTCTTATTACTCCAAAAAAAATTCTTTTTTCAAAACGTAATACACGATTATTCTTGCTCCTATATAATTCTCATGTATGTGAATACGAATCCATTTTACTTTTTCTTCGTAATCAATCTTCTCATTTACGATTAACCTCTTCTGGTATCTTTTTTGAGCGAATACATTTCTATGAAAAAAAAAAATATCCTGTGGAAGAAGTCTTCATTAATGATTTTCCGGCCGCCATCTTATGGTTCTTCAAGGATCCTTTTATGCATTATGTTAGATATCAAGGAAAATCTATTCTGTCTTCGAAGGATACCCCTCTTCTAATGAATAAGTGGA
>NW_028291041.1:5000-22500 GCF_041283825.1 Pyrus communis | reverse complement strand
GATAACCAACAAAATACGGATGCTTATACTAATACCAACGAAACTAATAATACTGATCAAACAGGCGAAGTTGCTTTGATACGTTATTCCCAACAATCGGATTTTCGTCGAGACATAATCAAAGGCTCCATGCGTGCTCAAAGACGTAAAACAGTTACTTGGAAACTCTTTGAAGCAAATGCGCATTCCCCTCTTTTTTTGGACCGAATAGACAAATCTTTTTTTTTTTTTTTTGATATTTCTGAACGGATGAAAAAAATTTTTAGAAATTGGATGTGGAAAAACACAGAATTCACAATTTCGAATTATACAGAGAAAAAGACAAAAGAAAGCGCGAAAAAAAAAGAGGAGGACAAAAAAGAAGAAGACAAAAGAAAGGAGAAAGTGCGTATACAAATAGCGGAAGCCTGGGATAGTATTTTACTTGCTCAAGTAATCAGAGGTTTTTTATTAGTAACCCAATCAATTCTTAGAAAATATATTATATTACCTTCATTGATAATAGCTAAAAATATTGTCCGTATACTATTATTTCAATTTCCGGAATGGTATGAGGACTTAAAGGATTGGAATAGAGAAATGCATGTTAAATGTACCTATAACGGCGTTCAATTATCAGAAAAAGAATTTCCAAAAAACTGGTTAACAGACGGCATTCAGATCAAGATCCTATTTCCTTTTCGTCTTAAACCTTGGCACAGATCTAAGTTACGAGCCCCTTATAACGATCCAATGAAAAAGCAAGGTCAAAAAAATGATTTTTGTTTTTTAACAATTTTTGGAATGGAAGCTGAACTACCTTTTGGTTCTCCCAGAAAAAAACTTTCATTTTTTGAACCTATTTTAAAAGAACTCAAAAAAAAAATTAAAAAATTGCAAAAGAAATGTTTTATAATTCTAGGAATTTTTAAAGAACAAACAAAATTGTTTCTAAATGTCTCAAAAAAACCAAAAAAATGGATCATTAAAAACATTCTGTTTATAAAAGAAATAATAAAAGAACTCTCAAAAATAAACCCAATTATATTATTTGGATTGAGAGAAATAGAAGTATATGAATTGAGTGAAATTAAAAAAGATTCAATAATCAGTAATCGGATGATTCAGGAATCGTCCATTCAAATTAGATCTCAGGATTGGACAAATTATTCATTAACAGAAAAAAAAATGCAAGATCTGACTGATAGAATAAACACAATCATAAAGCAAATAGAAAAAATTACAAAAGACAAGAAAAAGGGATTTATAACTTCAGATAGAAATTTGAGTTCTAACAAAATAAGTTATGATGATAAAAGATTGGAATCACAAAAAAATATTTGGCAGATATTAAAAAGAAGAACTGCTCGATTAATCCGTAAATCCCATTATTTTATAATATTTTTCATTGAAAAGATATACATAGATATCTTTCTATCTATGATTAATATTCCTAGTATCAATACACAACTTTTTCTTGAATCACCAAAAAAAATTATTAATAAAAACATTAACAGTAATGAAGCAAATCAAGAAAGAATTAATAAAACAAATCAAAGTTTAATTAAATTTATTTCGATTATAAAAGAGTCACTTTCTAATACTAATATTAGTCTTAGTCAAAAAAATTCAAAGACTTTTTTTGACTTATCTTACTTTTCACAAGCATATGTATTTTACAAATTATCACAAACCCAACTTATTAAGTTAGAGAAATTGAAATCCGTATTTCAATATAATGGAACCCCCCTTTTTCTTAAGAATGAAATAAAGGATTTTTTTGTTGTAAGACAAGAACTATTTCATTCCGAATTAAGACCTAAGAATCTTCGCAATTCTGGAATGAATCAATGGACAAATTGGTTAAGGAGTCATTATGAATATCAATGTGATGTATCTCAAATTAAATGGTCTAGAGTAGTACCACAAAAATGGCGAAATATATTGAACTGTATAGCTCAAAATAAAGATTTATATAAAGATTTGTGTGATTTATATGAAAAAGATGAATTAATTCACTACGAAAAAAAAACAAAAATGGAAACGGATTTATTATTGAATCAAAAGGATAATTTTAAAAAACAATATAGATATGATCTTTTAGCATATAAATCCATAAATTCTGAAACTAAGAAGTACTCTTCAATTTATGGATCACCATTACAAGTAAAAACTAACCAAGATATTTTTTATAATTACAACACATATAAACAAAAATCATTTAATATGGTAGAAGATGATATTCGAGATATGGATAAAAATACGGATAGAAAATTTTTTGATTGGAGAATTCTCTATTTTTGTCTTAAAACGAAGGTCGATATTGAGGCCTGGATCAATATTGATACTGACACTAACAGTAATAAATATACTAAGACTAGGGTTAATAAGTATCAAATAATTGAAAAAATCAATAATAAGGGTCTTTTTTATCTCACACTTCAGCAAGACCAAAAAATCAACCTATCCAATCAAAAACCCCTTTTGGATTGGATGGGAATGAATGAAGAAATACTAAGTCGTCCCATATCAAATCTGGAACTTTGGTTCTTGCCAGAATTTGTGAGACTTTATAATACGTATAAAATGAAACCGTGGGTTATACCAATTAAATTACTACTTTTTAATTCTAATTAAAAAAAAATGCTAGTGAAAACAAAAGCATCACTGGAAATAAAAAAAGAGATCCTTTTATATCAATATCGTCGAATGAAAAAAAATCTCTTGAATTAGAAAACCGAAATCAAGGAGAAAAAGAATCCATGGGCCAAGCAGATCTTAAATCAGCTCTTTCAAACCAAGAAAAAGATGTTGAAGAAGATTATACGGGATCGGACATGAAAAAACATAGAAATAAAAAGCAATACAAGATCAATACAAAAGCGGAGTTTGATTTCTTCCTAAAAAGGTATTTGTATTTTCAATTGAGATGGGATGATTCTTTAAATAAAAAAATAATCAATAACATCAACGTATATTGTCTCCTGCTTAGACTGATAAATCCAAGAGAAATTACTATATCCTCTATTCAAAGGGGCGAAATGAGTCTGGATATTTTGACGATTCAGAAAGATGTAACTCTTACAGAATTTATTAAAAGGGGATTTTTGATTATTGAACCAATTCGTCTAGCTATAAAAAATGATGGAAAATTTATTATGTATCAAACCCTCGGTATTTCATTAGTTCATAAAAGTAAACATCAAATAAATCAAAGATACCGAGAAAAAAAACATGTTGATAAGAATTCTGATGAAGTCATTACAAAACATCAAAAGATGACTGGAAATCGATATAAAAAAAATTATGATTTGTTTGTTCCTGAAAATATTTTATCGCCTAGACGTCGTAGAGAATTGCGAATTCTAATTTGTTTAAATTCTAAGAATAGACATAGAAAGGCATCTTTTTGTAATGGGAATGAGGTAAACAGTCAAGTTGTGGATAAAAGCAAAAAATATAAAAAAAAACTTATAAAATTAAAGCTATTTCTTTGGCCCAATTATCGATTAGAAGATTTAGCTTGTATGAATCGTTATTGGTTTAATACCAATAATGGCAGTTGTTTCAGTATGGTAAGGATACATATGTATCCGCGATTGAAAATTCATTAATAGTACATTTTTCCTATATTTCCCATACCATATCTGGTCTATGACGACAAAGAGATGCACGCATACATTGTCTTACATTCCATTCTGATACATGATACTAATTCAATGACATATCAATTAGATCTAGAATGAACAAAATTTTCTTATTTTAGGTCTAAACTTTTATCTTTTGTGAGTGAAGAAACCAACCATACTTTTGTATCCCCTTTCAAATCCAATTTTAAAATGAAAATAGGATTGAGTAAGTTTTATTAAATAAAAAAAATTAGAAATTAATAACGAAATACAAATTTTTGTATATACCAAATAAAAATTAGGGGCATTATTATTACTGATCAATAAAGATATCTATCAATAAAAAATATCTTAAAATAAAAAGAGGGGGGGAGAGAAGATTTCAGTTTATGGTAAAAAATTCATTCATCTCAGTTATTTCACAAGAAGAAAAAGACGAAAACAGAGGATCTGTTGAATTTCAAATAGTTAGTTTCACCAATAGGATACGAAGACTTACTTCACATTTACACAATTACACAAAAAAGACTATTTATCTCAGAGAGGTTTACGTAAAATTCTGGGAAAACGCCAACGATTACTGTCTTATTTGTCAAAGAAAAATAGAATATGTTATAAAGAATTAATTAATCGGTTGGATATTCGGGAGTCAAAAACTCGTTAATTTTATTTTTATAAAGGCATTTTGAATTATTTGATTTATTAGATCTTGAATTTTAATGAACTTTTTTTCGTTTTCAGCAATTCATGAAAGAATGAATCGAGGAAAAACCTATGAATATACCGGCTACAAGAAAAGACCTCATGATAGTCAATATGGGCCCCCACCACCCATCAATGCATGGTGTTCTTCGACTCATCATTACTCTAGATGGTGAAGATGTTATTGACTGTGAACCAATATTGGGTTATTTACACCGAGGAATGGAAAAAATTGCGGAAAATCGAACAATTATACAATATTTGCCTTATGTAACACGGTGGGATTATTTAGCTACTATGTTCACAGAAGCAATAACTGTAAACGGACCGGAACAGTTGGGAAATATTCAAGTACCTAAAAGAGCCAGCTATATCAGAATAATTATGTTGGAGTTGAGTCGTATAGCTTCTCATCTGTTATGGCTCGGTCCTTTTATGGCGGATATTGGTGCACAAACTCCCTTTTTCTATATTTTCAGAGAAAGAGAATTAGTATATGATCTATTCGAAGCTGCCACCGGTATGAGAATGATGCATAATTATTTTCGTATCGGAGGAGTAGCGGCCGATCTACCTCATGGCTGGATAGATAAATGTTTGGATTTCTGCGATTATTTTTTAACAAGAGTTGCTGAATATCAAAAACTTATTACACGAAATCCTATTTTTTTAGAACGAGTCGAGGGAGTAGGCATTATTGGTAGAGAGGAAGTAATAAATTGGGGTTTATCGGGACCAATGCTGCGAGCTTCCGGAATACAATGGGATCTTCGTAAAGTTGATCATTATGAATGTTACGACGAATTTGATTGGGAAGTACAGTGGCAAAAAGAGAAGGAGATTCATTGGCTCGTTATCTAGTCCGAATTGGTGAAATGATAGAATCCGTAAAAATTATTCAACAGGCCCTGGAAGGAATTCCAGGGGGACCCTATGAGAATTTAGAAATACGATACTTTGATAGAGAAAGGAATCCGGAATGGAATGATTTTGAATATCGATTTATTAGTAAAAAGCCGTCTCCTACATTTGAATTGCCGAAACAAGAACTTTATGTGAGAGTAGAAGCCCCAAAGGGAGAATTGGGAATTTTTCTCATAGGGGATCAGAGTGGTTTTCCTTGGAGATGGAAAATCCGCCCGCCGGGTTTTATCAATTTGCAAATTCTTCCGCGGTTAGTTAAAAGAATGAAATTGGCTGATATTATGACGATACTAGGTAGTATAGATATCATTATGGGAGAAGTTGATCGTTGAAATGATAATTGATACACCGGAAGTACAAGATATCGATTCTTTTTCTAGATTAGAATTTTTTAAAGAGGTTTATGGAATTCTATGGGTTCTTGTTCCTATTTTGACTCTTGTAGTGGGAATCACAATAGGCGTACTGGTAATTGTATGGTTAGAAAGAGAAATATCGGCAGGGATACAACAACGTATTGGACCTGAATACGCCGGCCCTTTGGGAGTTCTTCAAGCTCTAGCAGATGGGACAAAACTACTTTTCAAAGAAAATCTTTTTCCATCTAGGGGGGATACTCGTTTATTCAGTATCGGGCCATCCATAGCAGTCATATCAATTTTAGTAAGCTATTCAGTAGTTCCTTTTGGATATCACCTTGTTTTAGCGGATCTCAATATCGGTGTTTTTTTATGGATTGCCATTTCCAGTATTGCTCCAATTGGACTTCTTATGTCGGGATACGGGTCAAATAATAAATATTCCTTTTTAGGCGGTCTACGAGCTGCTGCTCAATCGATTAGTTATGAAATACCATTAACTTTATGTGTGTTATCAATATCTCTACGTGCGATTCGTTGATACATAGACAGAAACTTTTCTCTATTCCTTCCTTTCAAGGAAAGGGTTGGAATGGATTGAGTAGATATCTTAATTTTTTTTTTATTCATTATTCGGGTTGATGAACTAAATCAAATAGTTATATGAGTGAAAGAAAACAGCTTATATATAAATTCGCAGTAAAAAGATTGATTCTCATTTTCTATGTATAAGAGTTAGAGAGTTAAGCGGAAATAAACATAAACAGAAGAGACCGTTTCCCCCAAGATTGGTTGATTAGTCATCCTGACTTGAAGCGGGTTCAAAAGATCAACCGTATTGAGTTTTCACTATCATTTTTATGTATTAGCATAACGGGGGATTGAGCAAAAACGAGTGGATGGTTAGAAACACGAACATATGTAAAGGATTAGTAATGGAGATTATGTAAATTCTCCAAAAGGACATTTTTACATAATATACAAACAAAGAATACTAATTGGGGCTTTAAGTTGGTAGAAATGATCAGGCAGTACTCCCCATGACACGATTCCAATCCAGAGTATACTCCTATCCACCGATTTAATAAATAACTATTCGAAACGAAATAATCCTTTACTTTATTTTGAAAGCCCTCTTTTTCTCAGAAATAGAAAGAAGAATAGGAACGAAAAAAAAAAAAAAAAAAATATATACTTTATTTATTCTTTGTTACTTTTATTCTTTCCCATATACATATTAATAGATATATAATTTGTGTCATAATTCATTAATTAATATAGAATTTTTTTTTCGTACGTGAAACCAACGGGTTATTGATATTTTTACAAGAAGTATTTTATTGAACAGTTAAGTTATTACTGAACAAAGAAGAATTGAAATTATTATTGAAATTATTAAATTAAAGAAAGGATGAGATCAATTCAGAAGTACTTTTTTTATTTAATTTTGAATTAAAATAATTATAACAGACAGAATTCAATTGGTCTAATTTGGGACCGGCCGATAGTTATCCATCCTACAAACATATCAAGATTCAAAAAAGAATACTGATGCGGTCCCTATATTTATTTCTGGCCTTCAAGGAGCCGTATGAGGTGAAAATCTCATGTACGGTTCTGTAATAGCGATGGTAACAGTGATGGTATCACCGACTATAATTATCTAACAGTTCAAGTACAATTGATATTGTTGAGGCGCAATCAAAATATGGTTTTTGGGGATGGAATTTGTGGCGTCAGCCTATAGGGTTTATCATTTTTATTATTTCTTCCCTAGCAGAATGTGAGAGATTACCTTTTGATTTACCAGAAGCAGAAGAAGAGTTAGTAGCAGGTTATCAAACCGAATACTCGGGTATAAAATTTGGGTTATTTTATGTTGCTTCCTATCTAAACCTATTGGTTTCTTCATTATTTGTAACAGTTCTTTACTTGGGAGGTTGGAATATATCTATTCCGGACATATATGTTTCTGAGCTTTTTGAAATAAATAAAACATGTGGAGTTTTTGGAGCGATAATTGGTATCTTTATTACATTAGCTAAAACTTATTTGTTCTTGTTCATTCCTATCACAACAAGATGGACTTTACCGAGGCTAAGAATGGACCAACTATTGAATCTTGGATGGAAATTTCTTTTACCTATTTCTCTCGGTAATCTATTATTAACAACTTCTTTCCAACTCTTTTCACTGTAAAGTAACATTCTATATTCACAATGTGTCTCAAACAAGAGAAATAAACAAACATAAAACTATTCATATATATATTAACGATATGTTCTCTATGGTAACTGGGTTCATGAATTATGGTCAACAAACAGTACGAGCTGCAAGGTACATTGGTCAAAGTTTCATGATTACTTTATCCCACGCAAATCGTTTACCCGTAACTATTCAATATCCTTATGAAAAATCAATCACCGCGGAGCGTTTCCGCGGTCGAATCCATTTTGAATTTGATAAATGTATTGCTTGTGAAGTATGCGTTCGTGTATGTCCTATAGATCTACCCGTTGTTGATTGGAAATTGGAAACTGATATTCGCAAGAAACGGCTGCTTAATTACAGTATTGATTTCGGAGTCTGTATATTTTGTGGTAATTGCGTTGAGTATTGTCCAACGAATTGTTTATCAATGACTGAAGAATATGAACTTTCTACTTATGATCGTCACGAATTGAATTATAATCAAATTGCTTTGGGTCGTTTACCAATGTCAGTAATTGACGATTATACAATTCGAACAATTTTGAATTCGCCTCAAATAAATAAGTAAATCTCTTATTAACGAATAATTTAGAATTACTTTACTAATAACTAATATAGAAGGAATTTAGGTTTCTTTCGTGTTGTTTGGTCAATAACTACAAATACCAACTATTGATTGGTTGGTAAGAAACGCGTCTTAATTTGGATTGAAAATCCATTAATTAATATATCCATAATTGTTTTAAAATATATCGTTTAGAATTAGAACGACTCTTTCAGATAAAGAATGAAATTAGTCCAATAATAGTACTCACATTTATTCATATCCCTTAGTATTTATTTACTTAGGATTAAATTAGGAATTGCTCAAAAATCATAAAAAAAAAATTTATGGTCGGGTCTCAATAAGGTCATGAAAAACATTTCTATTTATTTATCTCTTATTTTACATATAATGGATTTGCCCGGACCAATACATGATTTTCTTTTAGTCTTTCTGGGATCGGTTCTTATACTAGGAGGTATGGGGGTGGTATTATTTACCAACCCCATTTATTCTGCCTTTTCATTGGGACTGGTTCTTGTTTGTATATCCTTATTCTATATTCTATTAAACTCTTATTTTGTAGCTGCTGCACAACTCCTTATTTACGTGGGAGCTATAAATGTTTTAATCGTATTTGCTGTGATGTTCATGAATGGTTCAGAATATTACAAAGATTTGAATCTTTGGACCATTGGGGATGTGGTTACTTTGCCAGTTTGTACAAGTATTTTTGTTTTACTCATGATTATTATTACGGATACGTCATGGTACGGAATTATTTGGACTACAAGATCAAACCAGATTATAGAGCAAGATTTGATAAGTAATAGTCAACAAATTGGAATTCATTTATCAACAGATTTTTTTCTTCCATTTGAATTCGTTTCGATAATTCTTTTAGCCGCTTTGATAGGTGCAATTGCCGTGGCGCGACAGTAAAAAATTTATAGAATTAGCAATGCACGTTAAACTCTGTTCGGTTTTATTACATTACATTTATTTCCCTTTAATTAAAGATTGTTTATGTCTAAAATAGAAATTATTCAATCTATTCTATTAACAATAGAAAATCTGCCTTTGTTCCGTACTTTTTTTTATTCTAGTCAATTGAATCTGTTGAATTGTTGTTCAGTTCATATTGAAATGAATCGAAATTGATAAGGAGTTGGTCAATGATGCTCGAACATGTACTTGTTTTGAGTGCCTACTTATTTTCTATCGGTATCTATGGATTGATCACGAGCCGGAATATGGTTAGAGCCCTTATGTGTCTTGAACTTATACTGAATGCGGTTAATATGAATTTCGTAACATTTTCTGATTTTTTTGATAGTCGCCAATTAAAAGGAAATATTTTCTCAATTTTTGTTATAGCTATTGCAGCCGCTGAAGCAGCTATTGGCCCGGCTATTGTTTCATCAATTTATCGTAACAGAAAATCAACTCGTATCAATCAATCGAATTTGTTGAATAAGTAGTATTAATCATATAAATTCTAATATTCATAAATTAGAATTACCATGACCATACATTCCGTAATAATACATGTTTTCAAAAATGTAAGAAATTAAAGTATCTTGGCTCTATCGCATGAGTCAATCCAGAAGTAGATTGATTAGAAAAATTATGATAAATTATTGATTCATCTGGTGTCTAAATATATGATTCATTTACAAGTTTACTAGATCGAAACTTTCTGACATTCAAAAATTTATAGATCCAAATGTCACATTCAGTAAAGATTTATGATACGTGTATAGGGTGTACTCAATGCGTGCGCGCCTGCCCAACGGATGTATTAGAAATGATACCTTGGGACGGGTGTAAAGCTAAGCAAATTGCTTCTGCTCCAAGAACAGAGGACTGTGTCGGTTGTAAGAGATGTGAATCCGCCTGTCCGACAGATTTCTTGAGTGTTCGAGTTTATTTATGGCATGAAACAACTCGAAGTATGGGTCTGGCTTATTAATACGTTCCAGAAAACCCTACTTGAATACATTTGATTTTTTTACCTTTACCGACAAAAACCCGCGCTCAAAAACTATTTATTTTGAGCACGGGTTTTTCTGGTCCAAGTTTATCTTGTTTTTACCATGAATAATTTTCCTTGGTTAACGCTAGTTGTAGTTTTGCCAATATTCGCGGGTTCCTTAATTTTCTTTCTCCCTCATAGAGGAAATAAGATAATTCGGTGGTATACTATAGGTATATGCATAATAGAACTCCTTCTAACAACCTATGCATTCGGTTATCGTTTCCAATTGGATGATCCATTAATGCAACTGACAGAGGATTATAAATGGATCGATTTTTTTGATTTTTACTGGAGATTGGGAATAGATGGAATTTCTATAGGACCCATTTTACTGACAGGATTTATCACAACTTTAGCTACTTTAGCGGCTCGGCCGATTACTCGAGATTCCCGACTATTCCATTTTCTGATGTTAGCAATGTATAGCGGTCAAATAGGACCATTTTCTTCTCGAGACCTTTTACTTTTTTTCATCATGTGGGAGTTAGAATTAATTCCAGTTTATCTACTTCTATCCATGTGGGGGGGAAAGAAACGTTTGTATTCAGCTACAAAATTTATTTTGTACACTGCAGGAAGTTCCGTTTTTTTATTAATGGGAGTTTTGGGTATTGGTTTATATGGTTCCAATGAACCAACATTAAATTTTGAAACATCAGCTAATCAATCGTATCCTGTAGCACTGGAAATAATATTCTATATTGGATTTCTTATTGCTTTTGGTCAAATCACCGATCATACCCTTACATACATGGTTACCAGACACCCATGGAGAGGCACATTACAGTACTTGTATGCTTTTAGCCGGAATCTTATTAAAAATGGGAGCGTATGGATTGGTTCGGATCAATATGGAATTATTACCCCACGCCCATTCTATATTCTCTCCCTGGTTGATTATAGTAGGCACAATTCAAATAATCTATGCAGCTTCAACATCTCTTGGTCAGCGTAATTTAAAAAAAAGAATAGCCTACTCTTCTGTATCTCATATGGGTTTCATAATTATAGGAATTGGTTCTATAAGCGATACAGGACTCAACGGAGCCATTTTACAAATAATCTCTCACGGATTTATTGGCGCTGCGCTTTTTTTCTTGGCCGGAACGAGTTATGATAGAATACGTCTTGTTTATCTCGACGAAATGGGCGGAATGGCTATCGCAATTCCAAAAATATTCACGACTTTCAGTATCTTATCAATGGCTTCTCTTGCATTACCGGGCATGAGCGGTTTTGTTGCCGAATTGTTAGTTTTTTTTGGAATACTTACTAGTCAAAAATATCTTTTAATGACAAAAATATTAATTACTTTTGTAATGGCAATTGGAATGATATTAACTCCTATTTATTCATTATCTATGTTACGCCAGATGTTCTATGGATACAAGCTTTTTAATGCCCCAAACTCTTATTTTTTTGATTCTGGACCGCGAGAATTATTTGTTTCGATCTCTATCCTTTTACCTGTAATAGGTATTGGTGTTTATCCCGATTTCGTTTTATCATTATCAGTTGACAAGGTCGAAGCTATTATATCCAATTATTTTTTTCGATAGTTTTTGTGAGTAAACCAAAAAATGAAACTGAAATCCCATGATTTTAAAAATGGTTGATTGTACAATAAAAAAATGAGTCTTTTATATTCTTTTCTTTTAAGTAAAAAAAAAAAATTGGAATTCTATTATAACTAGATATCTTTTGAATTTGTGAGAACCATTTGAATCAAGTAATGGAAATGATTCAAATGGTTCTTGATTGTTTACATGAAGTTTTCGTATATATACCTGTATGCCGTCCTATGTTTATATTCGTCAAGTCTTTTATTCAATTAGATGTTAATGTAAATGAACCATAACTATGCAACCCTATTCCTAATAGATTAACCCCAAAATAGCATATCCAAATTATAAGAAAGCCCATTGAAGCCACAATTGCAGAATTTACACTTTCAAAATTTTTATTTGTTCTAATATGTAAATAAATAGCGAATATGGTCCAAGTAATAAATGCCCAAGTCTCCTTTGGATCCCAATTCCAATATGATCCCCATGCTTCATTAGCCCATACTGCTCCCGAAAGAATACCTACGGTTAAAAGGATAAACCCTAGACTAATAATACGATAACTCCAACGATCCAATTGTTGAATCAATTGATACCTGTAATAATTTTGAGACGAAATAAAAGAAGTGTTTCGTAAGACATTGTTTCTTTCGTTCACGTATTGAATCTCACTAAAGTAAACTGACTCATTTTCTAAATTATTGCTTTTACTAAAAATCCTTATGAATTTTCGAAATGTAATGACTAGAAGAGCTAGTGATAATAATGATCCACACAAAAGAGCTGCATAGCTCAATACCATCATACTTACGTGCATCATTAACCAATGGGATTGGAGAGCGGGTACTAATATCGCGGATTGATGCATTTCAGTTAAAAGACCCGAAGTAGCAAAACCTTGAGTAAAAATAGCACTTGGCGCGGTTATTGCGCTTAAATGGTTTTTATGTTTTTTAAAATACGGAATAATATGAATAATGGAAAAACTCCACGAAAGAAAAATTAATGATTCATATAAATCACTTAATGGTAAATGCCTCAAATACATCCAACGAGTAACTAATAATCCTGTTATGCAGAAAAAAGTAGCTATCATCCCCTTTTCTGACGAATCATCTAGTCCTACGATTTCATCGACTAATAAAATTATCAAATGAATTGTAATTACAATTGAAACGATCGAAAAGGATATATGAGTTAATATATGCTCTAAAGTTGAAAATATCATAAAAATTATTAAATTAATAAGGGCGTCCCTCAATTATAGGAATTGAAATCGGGAATTGAATTCATTATAGGACTTACTCTTTTAGAAGATGCCATGCCGCCACTCGGACTCGAACCGAGATGCTCTAGCACTGCTTCCTAAGAGCAGCGTGTCTACCGATTTCACCATAGCGGCTTATTCGAAATCATAATAACCTATTTTTATTCAATCGTCGAGCTTGAAGGAGTTAATTCAATCCAATATTTTTTTTTAGGAAACCATTCAAATTGATGAATAAAAACGTGTTTAAAAATTAGGGATTAAAACGTTTTCGTTAACGTTAATAATATTGATTTTTCTTATTATTATCTTTTTATTTAGTTATTTAGTATTTTAGGATGTCAATTTTATTTAACTGAACTAACAATGTATTTTTTCGTAGGCTATTACTTTATGCTCTCCTAAAACTAAAATGTAACAGTTGTAACTAGATAATTTTTACTTCAATCCCTGGATATAAGTAAAAAAAATGTTCTGCCTCGTTTGCATTTTTTAATGATTAATTTCTTTTATCATTTATTTTATTAATCTAAAATAAAAAATTCATTTTATCGATTAATAAAAAAATAGAATTTTTATATAACACAATTTCAGCGATACACTCAAAAGATTTATGTAAATATTTGCATAGTTAGGTTGCGTTAGGATTTTTTTTTTGTTGTGTAGAGAATTTGCGTTAAGATTTAGCAAACCCATTAAGTTAGGTATTTGGGATGGTCGTATCAATCATATAAAAAAATTTCGTATAGAAATTGTACCGTACTTCAAAATATTTTCTAAATTTTTTAATTAATATATATATTATATCTTGATCGATCTTCCAATCGAAACATAGGATCTAAAATAGATCACTCAAAATTGGCGCATTCGTCATATAACTACCTAAATCATATAACTACCTAAAAATGTAAACGGGGCTTTTATTAATTTAATTGGGTTTAAGGAATTTATATAGTGATAATAATTTCTAAAACCCAAAATAATGGTTTAAAAGATTATAAAAAACATTTTAAACTTAATCAATTAGTTTCAACGACCTCTTCTTTATAATATAAAATCAAAAATATAACTAAAAAAAAATTCTTTTTATTATTGAGATTGAGTAAGGGCGATGGGGAAAGTGATAATCCCCATCCGGAAAATGATAAAACATACTAAAATGAAAGGCGAAACCTTGCGCTTGCGTTTACCCTTTTTTCAAACAAAAAAGTACCATTCATTTTTAGAATTCAGTAGACAACAGAATTCTTATCTATATCAGAAACGAAAGAAACATTTGGCTTCAAATTAAAGTAAAACAAATTCAATTTTATATTCGTTTTAAATTAAAACATTATGAGACTAATTCTTTTTTATTTATTTTTTTTTTAATGTATATTGTTTATATTGTAATTTATCTTATATATTAATATTTATTCTTTTACTATACTATTATGATGTTAATATTAATTATAATTGATAAATATTATTTATCATTTTTATAACTTATAAATCTTATAAATAAACTAGAAACAAAATTATATCACTTTATTAGTTATTAGAACGATTCAGATTATTTATTTGTTACACAAAAAAAACTTTTTGAACTCCCGGTAGAAAGAGATTTCGCTAACGAAAAAGCTTTCAATGCTGCCCTATATCCCTTCCTTTTCCAAATATTTTTACGAATACGTTTTTTTGAAATAGAGGTGCGCTTTTTTGGAACTGCCATTAAAAAGTTATAATAGGTTTTTCGGTTGGATGTGAAAGACATCTATTGTTCAAAATCAATTGTTCTTTACTATTCTCTATCTATTTTTTCTCTAAATTAGACTCCAAAAAAAAAGGGGGGGTTAAAAATCACATAAAATATTAATAAGAATGATAAGGTACACTATGCCAAATAGATTGAAGTTGATAAAATAAAAAAAAAAATAATACAAAAAAAAAGAAAGATTGTCCGTTTCGTTTTCTTTCTATTTTCGTCGTGTTCCATTTATACATGTAATAAAAAAATCTAAAAGTTTAATAAACCAACCCTTCTCCCGCTTAATTAAAAAATAAAAAAACTTTAATAATTTTTTCTATTATATTAATTAATTTAATATTAATTTAATTGTTCAAGCTCGAAGAAAGAGTCCACAAAATTTGAATTATCAAATGAGACTAGTAGTTAATCTGTTAAAGGATACAAAATACATAATTTAAAGGCATTTTATTTGCCCCCTTTTTTTTTTCCGTAAAATTAAAGTGTTGGATATCATAGCATTTCCTACAAATAGCTTTTATTGTAATGGAAGACAAAGAATTAGTTACAAAACAAATTGGTTAATGATTCTAAATAACCGAATTACAATAAATAGTTTTAGTTATGGGCTTTATGATTCATATCAAATACTGTTTTTGGTATAATTATTTATCCTTGTTCTATAGATATAAAAAAATTATTGTAATACGTAATAATTAAAATGAAAATTCTAATTTTCATTTTTTATCTTCATAAAATTTTATTTAAAAATTTGAATTTAATATTAACAATTCAGTATTAATAAAATTAAATACGTATTTATTTTTCACTAGTGACTTATTTATATCATTTGACCAATTATAACCTCTTGATTTTAAATATTTGAAGTAGTTTGGAAAGATTCAGAATAATTAAGGCTAGAAAATTCTATTTAAGTTTTATTTTATATATCTTAATTTTTTTTTATTAACCGACCCCTTTCAAAAGAAAAGAAATAAGAACCGGTGACTCAGAAACAATTAATTAAGATAAATTTTTTTTTTTTTTTTTTTTTTATGGAATATACATATCAATATTCATGGATTATACCTTTCATTCCACTTCCAGTTCCTATCTTAATTGGAACAGGACTTCTACTTTTTCCAACGGCAACAAAAAATCTTCGCCGTATGTGGGCTTTTCCTAGTGTTTTATTATTAAGTATAGTTATGGTTTTTTCAGCCCTTTTTTCTATTCAGCAAATAAATAATAATTCTGTCTATCAATATGTATGGTCTTGGACCATCACTAATGATTTTTCTTTAGAATTTGGCTGCTTGGTTGATCCACTTACTTCTATTATGTCGATATTAATCACTACTGTTGGAATTATGGTTCTTATTTATAGTGACAATTATATGTCTCATGATCGGGGATATTTGAGATTTTTTGCTTATATGAGTTTTTCCAATACTTCAATGTTGGGATTAGTTACTAGTTCTAATTTGATACAAATTTATATTTTTTGGGAATTAGTTGGAGTGTGTTCTTATCTATTAATAGGTTTTTGGTTCACACGACCCAGTGCCGCGAATGCTTGTCAAAAAGCGTTTGTAACTAATCGTGTCGGGGATTTTGGTTTATTATTAGGAATTTTGGGTTTTTATTGGATAACAGGTACTTTCGAATTTCGGGATTTGTTTGAAATATTCAATAACTTGGTTTATAATAATGAAGTTAATTTTTTATTTGTTACTTTATGCGCCTCCCTATTATTTACCGGCGCTGTTGCTAAATCCGCCCAATTTCCCCTTCATGTATGGTTACCTGATGCCATGGAAGGGCCTACCCCCATTTCGGCTCTTATACATGCCGCTACTATGGTAGCAGCAGGAATTTTTCTTGTAGCTCGGCTTCTTCCTCTTTTCATAGTTATACCTTACATTCTAAATCTAATAGCTTTGATAGGTATAATAACATTATTTTTAGGAGCCACTTTAGCTCTTGCTCAAAAAGATATTAAGAAAAGCTTAGCTTATTCTACAATGTCTCAATTGGGTTATATGATGTTAGCTCTAGGTATGGGGTCTTATCGAGCTGCTTTATTTCATTTGATTACTCATGCTTATTCGAAGGCATTGTTGTTCTTAGGATCTGGATCAATTATTCATGCGATGGAAGCTATTGTTGGATATTCTCCAGATAAAAGTCAGAATATGGTTCTTATGGGCGGTTTAAGAAAACATGTACCAATTACAAAAACTGCTTTTTTATTGGGTACACTTTCTCTTTCTGGTATTCCACCCCTTGCTTGTTTTTGGTCCAAAGATGAAATTCTTAATGATAGTTGGTTGTATTCACCTATTTTTGCAATAATAGCTTGGTCCACAGCAGGATTAACTGCATTTTATATGTTTCGGATTTATTTACTTGCTTTTGAAGGACATTTAAACGTTTATTTTCAAACTTACAGTGGCAAAAAAAGCAGTTCGTTCTATTCAATGTCTCTATGGGGTAAAGATAAAGAAGGACCCGAAATTATTAAAAAAAATTTGCGTTTATTATATTTATTAACGA
>NW_028291040.1:27500-38830 GCF_041283825.1 Pyrus communis | reverse complement strand
TGAAGTTTCTTCAGAACGCTTACTCGAGCCAAAGCAAACGTATATGAAACAATTCTAAAACTAAATTGTTTATGTCCACAATTTTTTTTATGCGTATGTAAATCCACTTAACTCAATTCAGTAACAAATCTAAATGATAGATTCATCATATATCAAAACAAAACATTTCATCATAAAGTAAAGAATTTTTTTTCTAAATATTTGATATTTTGATAGAACGGGAGTTCTTTCGTCTCGAAATCCGACTACTATAAATTTGAAGAGGGCTCTTTCTTATTCTATATTCTTTCTAAATTCAAGGACTAACCGCTGTACTGAATCACAAAAAAATCCGGAAATACATCGATGACTTGTAATAGAACTTATGCTTGATAGAAATATTAGTATCATATAGAGTCGACGAATGAGGTGCGTTCATTAAAAATTTTAAAATTCACAGACGAAAAAATGGCAAAAAAGAAAGTATTAATTTCCCTTCTATATCTTGCATCTATAGTATTTTTGCCTTGGTGGATCTCTCTCTCATTTAATAAAAGTCTAGAATCTTGGTTTACTAATTGGTGGAATACTAGGCAATCCGAAATTTTTTTGAATGATATTCAAGAAAAGAGTATTCTAAAAGAATTCATAGACTTAGAGGAACTCTTACGTTTGGACGAAATGATAAAGGAATACCCGGAAACACATTTACAAAAGCCTCGCATCGAAATCTACAAAGAAACGATCCAATTGATCAAGATGCACAACGAGGATCGCATCCATACAATTTTACACTTCTCGACAAATATAATCTGTTTCGGTATTCTAAGTGGTTATTCTATTCTAGGTAATGAAGAACTTGTTATTCTTAACTCTTGGTTTCAAGAATTCCTATACAACTTAAGCGACACAATAAAAGCTTTTTCTATTCTTTTATTAACGGATTTATGTATAGGATTCCATTCGCCCCACGGTTGGGAATTAATGATTGGCTCTGTCTACAAAGATTTTGGATTTGCTCATAATGATCAAATTATATCCGGTCTTGTTTCTACTTTTCCAGTCATTTTAGATACAATTTTTAAATATTGGATCTTTCGTTATTTAAATCGTGTATCTCCTTCACTTGTAGTGATTTATCATTCAATGAATGACTGAAAAGTGATCGAACGATCCAATTATAATATTTGTTACTTTGTACATAAGCAAAACATTCAAAATTGTACTTACTACCCATCCAAGGGATTCCTCCAATATTCCAGTAAAATTATTTATATTTAATATTTAAGTAAATAGCAAAATTATAGATAGGGAACTATACTAGCGACCTACCTAATTTTATTGTAGAAATTTTCGGGATCAATGATTGGACCATGCAAACTAAAAATACCTTTTCTTGGATAAAGAAAGAGATTACTCGATCCATTTCCGTATCGCTCATGATATATATACTAACCCAGGCACCCCTTTCAAATGCATATCCCATTTTTGCACAGCAGGGTTATGAAAATCCACGAGAAGCGACTGGCCGTATTGTATGTGCCAATTGCCATTTAGCTAATAAACCCGTGGATATCGAGGTTCCACAAGCGGTACTTCCTGATACTGTATTTGAAGCAGTTGTTCGAATTCCTTATGATCTGCAACTGAAACAAGTTCTTGCTAATGGTAAAAAAGGAGCTTTGAATGTCGGGGCTGTTCTGATTTTACCCGAGGGGTTTGAATTAGCCCCTCCCGATCGTATTTCGCCCGAGATTAAAGAAAAGATAGGAAATCTGTCTTTTCAGAGCTATCGTCCCACTAAAAAAAATATTCTTGTGATAGGTCCGGTTCCTGGTCAGAAATATAGTGAAATCACCTTTCCTATTCTTTCCCCGGACCCCGCTACTAAGAAAGATGTGCACTTCTTAAAATATCCCATATATGTAGGCGGGAACAGGGGAAGGGGTCAGATTTATCCCGACGGGAGCAAGAGTAACAATAATGTTTATAATGCTACAGCAGCAGGTATAGTAAGCAAAATAATACGAAAAGAAAAAGGGGGGTACGAAATAACCATAGCGGATGCATCGGATGGACGTCAAGTGGTTGATATTATCCCTCCAGGACCGGAACTTCTTGTTTCAGAGGGCGAATCCATCAAACTTGATCAACCATTAACGAGTAATCCTAATGTGGGTGGATTTGGTCAGGGAGATGCGGAAATAGTACTTCAAGATCCATTACGTGTCCAAGGTCTTTTGCTCTTCTTGGCATCTGTTATTTTGGCACAAATCTTTTTGGTTCTTAAAAAGAAACAGTTTGAGAAGGTTCAATTGTCCGAAATGAATTTCTAGATCTGCGGATTTATCAACATCAAGCTCTAAAAATAAACAAATTTTTGTTGGGAATTATGTATGATCAAAAAAATTTTGCTTATTTCTATTCTTTATTCTACCGGATTTCGGGAATTACTTAATACCGCATTCCTGGTCATAGTATATTGTGAAGGCGACTGTTTTACTTAACTCTTCTTTATTTATTTGTTTTTTCAATCCAAATTGAAAACGGTATGATATAGAATGAATCAATAGTTTTATATTTGACTAAAATCAAAACAAAAGATAAATAAAATCAAAACAAAAGATAAATAAGCGGAGAATAGAAACCAAAGTATAAATGAGAGGAACAAAGGATTTTAGGGGAGATTGTTCGTCTCCTAGTCCTTGACACAAGAAACGGAATTTTACCCAACCCTTTCTTGTGTCGAATTAATAAAGATTCTCGATCCCGTTCGTAAAAAATGGATATTTGTAGTTTTCATTTTTTTTTTTTTTTTTTTATATAGGTTTATTTTATCATAACCCTTTTTTAGATTTCTTACGTAACATAGTGGTAGTGGACAAATAAATATAGGTCAATTTATTGAGCAATATAGAACTTCTTCAATTTCAACGAACTTATAAAAAAAAAATTTCACTTTTATGAGATTAAATATTTATTAGATTAAATGGAGTAAGGTTCTATTCTATTAGTATAGTAAAGTAGTATAGTAAAGGGTTTGCATGATATCTGATTGATAGAAATATATTCTATTTATATATAATTGTGAGTCATCCAAAAAGGGTAAATCGAGTGATTCCTTCTTTGTTTTAAGTATTGACAGATACTATTGAGTAACAGATGTTCTGAATCAATTAACGAAGTTCATTTTTTAAAAACATCATCAGAAAAGGTGGAGGTTTTTGAAACATCTCTAAAAAAAAAAAATATTATGATTATTAAGAACTCAACGGGACTTACCCCCTCTTTCCTTGTCTGATTCGAGGGGGATCCCGTTGAGTTCTTATGCTTTCATGTCTACAACTCAGTTCATCCGATTATTACAGGGATGAACCTAATCCGGAATATGAACCATAAAAGAAAATACCGATTAAACCGATCACAAGAATACCGGCTACAGTACCTATTATCCAAAGAGGAATCCTTCCAGTAGTATCGGCCATTTGTCCTACTTTCCTCCACATTTTATCAAGTGGTCATGCTAGAGACATAAACAGCCATAGATAATTATGAGATGATATCTTTCCGAATGGGATAAGAGAATTCCTACTATCTATTCTTTTTTTATTTTAATTAAAGAAATAATTGGAAAATAAAACAGCAAGTACAAAAATGAGTAATAACCCCCAGTAGAGACTGGTACGATTCAATTCAACACTTTGTTCGTTCGGGTTTGATTGTGTCGTAGCTCTATGATTCGGATTAGGTTTATCGTTGGATGAACTGCATTGCTGATATTGACCCTAAAAAAGAAACGGTAGGTACAGCTAGTCCGTGAACAGCTAACCATCGCACTGTAAAAATTGGATAGGTTCTATCTATAGTCATTTTGGCCTCCTAAAAAGATCTACTAAATTCATCGAGTTGTTCCAAAGGATCAAAACGGCCAGTTATTAATGGAATTCCTTGTCGGCTTTCTGTAAAATACTCGTTTGGGCGAGGGCTTCCAAATACATCGTAAGCTAAACCCGTGCTGACGAATAACCAACCCGCAATAAATAAGGAAGGTATAGTAATGCTATGAATGACCCAGTATCGAATACTGGTAATAATATCCGCAAAAGAACGTTCTCCTGTGCTTCCAGACATGTTGAGCTCCGCATATTCTTGTACAGTCAGGGGGGGGGCCGATTCCGTAAAAGATTAAATCAGTAAATGGAAATTTACTGAAACCAATCTTTGTGAGATCGTCAATATTGTACCAAGGGTGTTTTTAGAGTATACCGAATCAGTATAGCTATCCTTCTTCTGACACAGCAATGCAATTTCACAATCAATATCGAAATGAAGTGTTAGATAATTTCTTTCTTCTTTTCTTGTTGCTTGTCGATGTAGAATTTTGTACCATTTAATATAAAATTCCTCAAATTCCTGTAGTATAAGGATTTTCTTCAGTAGAAACTGAAGATCAAGTAAAATGTGAATTCGACAGGTTGGTTTCCAATAATTTATGAAGGAGATTCTCATATTCTTACGATTCAATTAGACGTTACATCTAAAAACATACGTTTTGTGGTTGTATAAGATGTTTTTTGTTGGAATCTTTTTTTTTTTTTAGGAATTGGTTGGCCACCCAGTAACAAGTAATAATAGTAGATATTATTCAATGAAAGAACGAGGAACAACGAATAAATAAAAAACAATAAATATTCGTGATGCACGCATTATTCTATTAGCCCCCCAAGGGGGTCCTTCGTGACCTAATTACAAAGATGGGTCTTTGTAATATGGAAAGATAAAATGTAAAACCCAGTTTCGATTGATCTTATCGTGCGATACTTTTTTCTTTTCAATCGCGAGATTATGTGAATGAACTACTACTGAGTTCGCTTTAAAGTAAAAAAAAAGTGCATTAGAAGTGTCGTTCGAAAAAAAAAAAAATGGATTCGATATTTCGATACAATAAAAAACAATCAAACTTATTTTCCAATTTTATTCCAGAGTGATTCAAAGAGAGTTTCATTTTGTGAATGAAGTTATAAAAAACGTTCTTATTATTACTTTATTTATAATTTCTAATATTCTATATATACATATAGTTAGTTATATACATATATTAGTTCAGTCAACTCAAGAGTTGACCGATGAATCTATTGATTCAAAAGCGTGGGATGGGTAAATGTCACAGATGATTAATTGATTTCTTACTTATGTTACTCTATTTTTATTAGTATCGTCTATAATAATTGATGAATCAAATATTTTCAATTGAATTTATCCTTTCAATTGGTTGGTATTTTTGTTTATCCTCGTATCTTTCAAAAATTGAAACTTAGGGAAGTGCTTTAGAAACATATGTATAAAAAGAACATATTTCATTTAGCCTTTTCATGCCTACTATAACTAGTTATTTCGGTTTTCTACTAGCATCTTTGACTATAACCTCAGCTCTATTTATCGGTCTGAGCAAGATACGACTTATTTGAAATTAATTTAATGAACAATTTATAAAAAAATCTTTCTATGGTAGTTCATATATTCTCCAGTCCCTTACCAATTCTTGGTCATTGAGATGTATAGTCAATACAGATTAATATTTAAGGATAAATATTACCTCTCCCTTCCCCCTTTCAAACAAATTGAAATGATTGAAGTTTTTCTATTTGGAATCGTCTTAGGTCTAATTCCTATTACTTTGGCTGGATTATTCGTAACTGCCTATTTACAATACAGACGTGGTGATCAGTTGGATCTTTGATTAATTAACATCTCGTTTTTTATTGACCTCCTACTTCCTTTAATCCGCGGGAGGTCAAATTTAGGTTGCTGCTCAATTATTTTAGTGTAATTTTGACCTCCCGCGATTAACAAGAACACAGAATCACGCCCTGTAGGATTTGAACCTACGACATCGGGTTTTGGAGACCCACGTTCTACCGAACTGAACTAAGAGCGCTTTATTATCACAATAAATATTTTGTAACCCCAATTTATCTTGCATATATATATACTATAAAAAATAAAAATTAAATATTTATTTAATTATGTATGTACAATTTTATTAATTGATCTCAATTGATCCCTCGTTACTGCTCAGAAGATAAGTAATAGGTAGGGATGACAGGATTTGAACCCGTGACATTTTGTACCCAAAACAAACGCGCTACCAAACTGCGCTACATCCCTTTCAATTGGTCTACAGTGTCATTGTAGAGAATCCCTGCCTTGTTTTCCACATCTTTATTTCCTACATTGATATACACAAACTATCTTATCATTTCTTCCTTCTTCCTTTTGGTCTCATATATCATATAACAAACATATAATATGGTAAAAGACTTATATAAAGTATGAAATTAATATGAAATCTACCACAAAAAATTAATATTTTTTAGGAATTTAAGGCGGAAATGGACGTATTTTTTTCTTTTAATAAATATCTATTTTGTACATTTCAATTTGAATTAGGAACTCCGCGTACAAGTGGTAAGTCATTAACTACATATACACATCCGGTCATATATGTATTACCATTAGGTATTACAAATTACAATAAAATTACAATAACGAATACAGAAAGAGGAGTTTTTAAAATGCGAGATCTAAAAACATATCTCTCCGTGGCACCGGTAGTAAGTACTCTATGGTTCGGGTCTTTAGCAGGTTTATTGATAGAGATCAATCGTTTTTTTCCGGATGCGTTGATATTCCCCTTTTTTTCATTCTAGCTATTGATATGGGAAGGGGGAAGAAGATTAGAGATACAATCAAATATCTGTAACTAATCCCTACCCCTCCCTTCTTTTTTTCTTTGTTTTTTCTTTTTTTCTTTTTTTACTTATTCTTTCTAAAAAAAAAAAAAAAACAAAGAAAAAGCGGTTTCACCCTCAGTGAAACTATGACCTCGGGCTCAGGCTCAAATTAAATTAATAATAGAACGGAAATGCGGTGGTTGGGGCAACAATATCATACAAGATACTTAACTGAAAATGAAATACTGTACGGCAATTAAAAATTATAAATATAGTTAGAAATCATTATATTACTTATTATTTATTACTATATTGATTGCAACAAAATATTTCTTTCATAATTTGATTTCGAGTTACCTGCTTCTATTTTTGTGTCCTTTCTTCTTCCTTGCTTCGGGTCGGAAAATTAAAGAAAAGAATTGAGTGAATCAAAAACCAAAGGAGGTTCATGGCTAAGGGTAAAGATGTCCGAGTAACGGTTATTTTGGAATGTACCAGTTGTGTTCGAAATCGTGTTAATAAGGAATCAATGGGCATTTCCAGATATATTACTCAAAAGAATCGACACAATACGCCTAGTCGATTGGAATTGAGAAAATTCTGTCCCTGTTGTTACAAACATACGATTCATGGGGAGATAAAGAAATAGATCGAACCGATCGCTCGTGTGTCAGTCTTCCAAGGAAGATGAAAAATTACATATTATATATAACAATATATATAATTTATTTTAATTTATTTTTTAATTTATTTAAATATAAACAAATAAATAGAAACAAACCAAATCCTATTTCGATCGGATCAAAGATGATGTAGAATTAAGAAATAGGATTGGGATTTTCAGGATAAGGAATAAACAAACCATGGATAAATCCAAGCGAATCTTTCTTAAATCTAAGCGATCTTTTCGTAGGCGTTTGCCTCCGATCCAATCGGGGGATCGAATTGATTATAGAAACATGAGTTTAATTAGTCGATTTATTAGCGAACAAGGAAAAATATTATCTAGACGGGTGAATAGATTGACCTTAAAACAACAACGATTAATTACTATTGCTATAAAACAAGCTCGTATTTTATCTCCGTTACCTTTTCTTAATAATGAGAAACAATTTGAAAGAAGCGAGTCAACCGCTAGAGCTGCTGGTCTTAGAACCAGAAAAAAAATAGGTTGACTCTTCAATTGAATTGAATCAAAATAAAATTCCAATCCAAACTCAAATGCGGATTGACGTTTTTTTTTTTTGTTCGAAAAATCGTAAAATCGAAATGTCCTGTCGTAAGAAAAAAAATGGGAGAAGAGGAATAAATATTTTATATTTAACGTCTTTCTTCATTTTGATGACTTTATCATATTTTATCATACTAATTTCTACTCTACCTTCCCAGAGTTCATTCTCCAGGGAACTCCATTTAAACTATTCCAACGGATTCCTTCCAATCTCTTTATTTTATGATCTCATTGGAAATCATATAAAGACAACTCTTATTTAATATAGCTATTTGTGCAAGTATTTTACGATTAAGAAGTAACTGTCTCTTGTACAGATTGTGTATAAATTTACTATAACTAAAGTATACTTTATTCTCGCGAATTACTGCATTTATCCGAGTGATCCACAACCGACGAAAATCTCTCTTTTGTCTACCTCTATCCCGATGAGCCGAAACCAAAGCTCTTATTTTCTGTTGAGTAATAGTACGAGTAAGTCTTGAATGAGCCCCTCGAAAGGTTGATGCAAATAAACGAATTTTTGTTCTACGTCTTCGAGCTATATACCCTCGTTTAATTCTGGTCATTGAATAAATGAAACTTTGATGAATAACTAATCGATTTCCTTTCTTTCAGTTATTCCCTTCCCGTATCCTAGTCTATTAATAACAAAACGGATTCTTCCAATGTATAAAATTTAAATTCCAATGGCTTTTGCTACTATAACCTTCCCGACCACGATTTTTTTTTTTTTTTTTCTAGGTGAAATGCCTAGAAAAAATTGTATTGATATTAGGTATCAAAACCACATAAAAGTTATAAATATAAATGGATATAGTGGGTTCCATCGTTTCTATGGTTACTTCTTAAACGGTGAGGTCCTCTCTATACACCGGAGCCCTTCTTTCATTTAATCAATGTTATTGTTAACTTGTACAGTTCACACTCTTTGGCTCTACCCATAATTATCCAGTACGAGGTCTTTCACAATGAGATCTACTTATACAGTAACGGTATTTAATTATGAAGATTAGCTGAGTAGCTGACCCTGTTAGTCCGTTCTTGCAAGAGTAAGGCATAATTTTTCTGCTTTTTAAAATAGTATTTCCCCTGCTTAATGGATATCATTTGCTATCAATGGAGAATTCTTTCTCATCTTAAATTTAAAACGGAGTTGATTGGATTTGCACCAACGGAAACCATACATTTGATACCACAATAGAAGGATAGATCTTTTTGATTTTTAGATATTGAATGGAGTTCTTCCATTCTAGTCTATTCACTGGTACTGATCGTTGATACTGGATCAATTGTTTTCTTTCTTTTGTCCTAGCCCATGATCTGAACGAGTCGCACATACACCCTAGTACATGTTCCTCGTCGCTGAGGACATCCCCCAAGAGCGGGGGATTTCGTGACATTTCTGATTGGCTGTCTTGTGTTTCTAATAAGCTGTTTAATAGTTGGCATATTGAATCATATACATAATGGGCTGGTTTAGATCGATCTTAACCGGATGATTATGAATTATTTTATTTCTATATTAATAGATTAATGAATAGAATCTTAAATCAGATTAATGAATAGAATATTAAATCCGGTAAGAAGATAAAATCTCAAATCACCAATTCGTCTGAAATTTTTGTTATTTTTTCTTTTTTATTCAGTCGCTACAAGATCAACAATTCCATGAGCTTGGGCTTCTGTTGCTGACATAAAAACATCTCTTTCCATATCTTCGGATACAACCCATAAGGGTTTGCCTGTCCTTTGTACATAAACCCTTGTGACGGTTTCGCGCAGCTTCAAAAGTTCTTCCGCTTCCAAGATAAATTCTCCCGTCTGTGCCTCATAAAAAGAACTAGCAGGTTGATGGATCATTACCCTGATGATATAACATAATAAATGTTTATTCTATCTCGCATGATGATAAGGTGAAGAGATAAAGAATAATAAAATATATAATTGAACAACCGTACAGGCATCTTTTACGCATTGCATACGGCTCTATAATGGAATTCGTTTTTACCTTACTTAAATATCAAATAAATTAAATTTAAATTAAATATAGGGTCTATCAGACTCGGGTTGGTAAATGATCCAATAACCACCCTTCTTTTTGTTTTTGGAGTAGTTCAAAAATACTATGATGGCTCCGTTGCTTTATATATTTATTTCGTCTGTTATTTAGCAATCCCAAAGTTTCTTTTTTTTTTTTTTTTCAAATAAAAAAACAAGATTTTTTTTATTTTCATATTCTTTCATAACCTAAATATTGTTAAGAGCCTCCCGGCGTGAAAACAAAAAAGTTTGTGACGCTGAAATAGGCCTCCCGATAGATTAGATAAAATCGGAAATACCTTTTATCTCATACTACTCTTTCGATACATAATTTAAGGGTTAAAAAAATTTATCATATCGAATTCGAAGTGCCATGCTATTATTACTTAATATTAATATTTCATATAGCGCGAAGGCATAGTCTTCTTTTTTCTCTCAAATCAAATAAAAAACTCATTGGCGCCAAGCGTGAGGGAATGCTAGACGTTTGGTAATTTCTCCTCCGACCAGAATAAAAGATCCCATTGAAGCGGCTAATCCCATGCATATTGTCTGTATATCTGGTCGCACAAATTGCATAGTATCATAAATAGCTACTCCGGGTATTACCCATCCGCCAGGAGAATTTATAAACAAATATAGATCTTTGGTATCATCCTCTATACTGAGATATACCATAAGACCAATAAGTTGATTCGAGATCTCGCTATCAACCCCTTGGCCTAAAAAAAGTAATCGTTCTCGATAAAGTCGGTTGATTGGGATAAAGTTGTATCCCTTAGAAACCGTACATGCACCTTTTGATGCATACGGTTCAACAAAAATAACGAAAAAAAAAAAAAGAATCAATGTGTAGATGTAGATTCTAGCGCTTTCTTTTATTTATTTATTTTTTTTTTTCATACCAGGCTTTTAACTTATAAAAAGGGGCTTTTCTTTCATTTTTCAAAAAAGATGGGTTTTGGCCTGTTTTGTTTATCTATAAAAAAAAATTACTAAATTTATCTAACTAACTTTTCATTGATGTATTGTTTCATCGAGATACAATCTCAATCGCGATGTAATTTTCTTGTTCCTGAATGGGCTTCTTCAATTTTTTTAGGTTTATGCTCTACTCCGAGTAAAGATCCGCCCGATTTGGATTTGCACATATATGACAAATGCCCCAATACCACGTCCTTTTGCTACGACTTCCTTTTTACAATTTATTTCATGTCTTACAACAGATATTCAATGCATTCATCATATTACTCGATTGATTAACAGTTTGAGATCACTTCTATTATAAATATATAAAGAAATAGAATATGATAGAACTAGTAATCATAAATAGATTTTTTACC
>NW_028291040.1:15000-25000 GCF_041283825.1 Pyrus communis | reverse complement strand
TACATTCCTTTTAGTCTCAACTCTAGGAATAATTTTTTTCGCTATCTTTTTTCGAGACCCGCCTAAAGTTCCAACTAAAAAGGTGAAATGATTTGTCATTATCTCAATTGAAGTACGGATCCTCCCAATATTGGGAGGATCCGTACTTCAACTAGTCCCCGTGTTCCTCGAATGGATCTCTTAGTTGTTGAGAGGGTTGCCCAAAAGCAGTATATAAGGCGTACCCAGTAAAACTTACAAGTAAACCAGATAAAAAGATGGCAACTAGGGTTGCTGTTTCCATGATTATATAGTTTTAAGACATTATAAAGTTTTAAGACCTCAATGGATCTATGATAAGATCATTTATTTACAACGGAATGGTATACAAAGTCAACAGATCTTACTGAATATAAAATATTATGGCTACACAAACCGTTGAAGGTAGTTCTAGATCTGGCCGCCCAAAACGAACTAATGCGGGGAGTTTATTGAAACCATTGAATTCAGAATATGGTAAAGTAGCTCCTGGGTGGGGAACTACTCCTTTGATGGGTCTCGCAATGGCTCTATTCGCGATATTCCTATCTATTATTTTGGAGATTTATAATTCTTCCATTTTACTGGATGGAATTTCAATGAATTAGATTCCCAAGAACCATTAACTGGCTTTTTCAATACAAAGTGAAGCGTTTAGGTTTCTGATTTTTATCCCATTCTATTTTGGTAGTTTGACCGTGGAATTTCTTTGTTTCTGTATTTCCGGAATATGAGTGTGTGACTTGGTATAAATGATCCTATGGATAGTACAGAGAATGGGTCTGTCATCTTGATAGAGATGGTTTTACTTCGTCGGATATTCATTCTAGTATCTGGAGCACGGAATATATGAAATAGATTACTATTAGAACTATGATTCATACTTAATAGTCAGACCTCGTGTCCGGACTTCAAAAAATTTTTTCAAAGAGTTAGAAGTTATAAATAGAAATATTTTTATTCTTTCAAACTTTCGTTTATGCTTATTTTGATCAAAGGACAAAACAAAGGTTTCTTTGGTTTGGATTTTTAGTCATTATATCTATTCATTGAATAAGTGATGATCCAATGGTTCTTACTCAGGGAATTTTGGGACTTAGACTTAGTTTGAAAGGGTTTTATTGAATCATCGTGGTTTTAGTATGAATCTGAGGTTTTAATCAATTCTATAGGGTCTTAACAAGAGAATTCCTATCAATAATAAAGAAAACAGCAGTAAAGCCGCATTACACATAAATAACACCAAAGAAAATAGGTAAATAGAAGATTCAAGAGGCCTATAACGATCAATATATAGACGAATGAGCCGACTTGATTTTTTGGCATTATAACCACAAAGAAGAGCTTTCGGATTTTTATTCTTTAGTATCTTCAAAAAAAAAATTGAATCATAAATCATAGAATTAATAAACTTCAAACTTTATATTACACACATCCGTTAGAACTAGTATTTGGGTGTTTCTGTTTGAGCCGTACGAGATGAAATTTTCATATACGGTTCTCCGGGGGGGTCCCCTTGATTTACCTATCTCAATAAAATCTATGATTGGTTCGAAGAACGTCTTGAGATTCAGGCAATTGCCGATGATATAACTAGTAAATATGTTCCTCCTCACGTCAACATATTTTATTGTCTAGGGGGAATTACGCTTACTTGTTTTTTAGTACAAGTAGCTACCGGGTTTGCTATGACTTTTTATTATCGTCCGACCGTTACGGAGGCCTTTGCTTCTGTTCAATATATAATGACTGAAGCTAATTTTGGTTGGTTAATCCGATCAGTTCATCGATGGTCGGCAAGTATGATGGTCCTAATGATGATCCTGCACGTATTTCGCGTGTATCTCACCGGCGGCTTTAAAAAACCTCGTGAATTGACTTGGGTTACAGGTGTGGTTTTGGGTGTATTGACCGCATCTTTTGGTGTAACTGGTTATTCCTTACCTCGGGACCAAATTGGTTATTGGGCAGTAAAAATTGTAACAGGCGTACCAGACGCTATTCCTGTAATAGGCTCGCCTCTGGTAGAGTTATTACGCGGAAGTGCTAGTGTAGGACAATCCACTTTGACTCGTTTTTATAGTTTACACACTTTTGTATTACCTCTTCTTACCGCCGTATTTATGTTAATGCACTTCCCAATGATACGTAAGCAAGGTATTTCTGGTCCTTTATAAAGAATATATACCATCTTGTAATCAATCATCTATCACTTGAGGTAGGAACACTAGTATTTCATTGCTACAAATATGGATTATTGAAAAAAAAATAAGACATGTATTGGGATATTTCTCTTCAACTCTACAAAAATGTATTATTTTTTTGACACTCATAGTTGAAGTGAATTTTCCGAAGATAAAATGGATTATGGGAGTGTGTGACTTGAACTATTGATCGGGCCTTGCAGATATATGTCCTTATCTATCTGCCACATTTGAATTCACAACAAAAAAATGTGTCTTTGTTCCAACCACCGCGTAAGCCCCATACAGAAGATAGGCCGGTTCGTTTGAAGAGAATCTTTTCTATGATCAGACCCGATCATGTCGTGTATGATATGAACAGGCTCCGTAAGATCCAGTAGAATAAGTGATTGGCATAATCCGGATTATGTTTTATATATTTCACTTACTAAATAGTATAGAAATGTATTCATTTCCTCTGCATTGACTCGATTTATGATACTATCGGAGTGAAACAAGGGATCTAAAGAAGAACAGAGGCTAGACTATATTAGTAACAAGTAAATCCTTTGCTTTGTATGTAAACAGTCTCGATATTTAGGGGATAAAGGCCAATTGCAAGATCTGAGACGACCCATAAAGCATTTGATCATGATCAATTTTGTAAGCCTACTTGGGTATTGAGCATTTATCTGTAAGAACTGAATTCCTTGCAATGGTTAGTTGTTGCAACTGCGAAAAAGGGAATCCGTTTTCTTACATAGAATCATTCATATATGTGTGGATATGGATAACATATCAATTTTTTTATATGGATCCATTTGATTCGTTTGATTCGTGCTCGAGCTGGATGATGAAAAATTATCATGTCCGGTTCTTTCGGGGGATGGATCTAGAATAATTCACCTATCCTAATAACAAAAAAACCTGACTTGAACGATCCTGTGTTAAGAGCTAAATTGGCTAAAGGGATGGGTCATAATTATTACGGAGAGCCCGCATGGCCAAATGATCTTTTATATATTTTTCCAGTAGTAATTTTAGGTACTATTGCATGTAACGTAGGCTTAGCGGTTCTAGAACCATCAATGATTGGTGAACCCGCGGATCCATTTGCAACTCCTTTGGAAATATTGCCTGAATGGTATTTCTTTCCCGTATTTCAAATACTTCGTACAGTGCCAAATAAGTTATTGGGCGTTCTTTTAATGGTTTCAGTACCTGCGGGATTATTAACAGTACCTTTTTTGGAGAATGTTAATAAATTCCAAAATCCATTTCGTCGTCCCGTAGCGACAACCGTCTTTTTGATTGGTACTGTAGTAGCCCTTTGGTTGGGTATTGGAGCAACACTACCTATTGATAAGTCCTTAACTTTAGGTCTTTTTTAAATCGATTCAACTGTGAAATAAAAAAAAGTATATTATGACGTGTGTATCTAGGGAATAGTCGCTTCAAAGTGAATTTTCCCTAGATACATCTATTCAATTTAATTTTGGACCTATTCGGAATATATGGATTGTGCTAAAGATTCAAGATTCAAAACGCATTTTTATCTGTTTAGACAAAACTTTAGAAAAAAAAAAAAAGAAAAAAAGTAAATAACTCATAAAAATTTATTCGAAATGCTTTTTTATTTCTAGAATGTTCAATATATGTTTGACATCTTCTATGCGAAAATGTTTCATTTTCATAAGATCTTCTTGACTGTTATTCAAAAGGTCCAATAATGTATGTATATTGGACCTTTTGAGGCAATTATAGACCCTGGGGAGCAATTCTGATTGGTCAATAAAAATATATTTCAATGCGATTTCTTTTTTATTTTTCCTTTGTTTAGCCAATCTATCATGATAAGTAAAGAGGGGTAAAGTCACTTTGTGTTGATTATTTTCTAAATGTAAGTTTTCTTCTTCTGCATGTAAAAAAGGAATAAATAAATTAATCAAATTCCGGGAGGCTTCATGAAGTGCTTCTTTAGGAGTTAAACTTCCATTTGTCCATATTTCGAGAAAAAGTATCTCTTGTTTTTCATTCCCATTCACATAAGAATGAATACTATGATTCGCATTTCGAACAGGCATGAATACAGCATCTATAGGATAACTTCCGTCTTGAAAGTTATTTGGCGTTTTTATACGATATCCGCGATTCCTCTCGATTTGTAATTCAATACACAAATTAATTGGTTCTGTTAGGTTAGCTATATACTGTGTATTATCAACAATTTCCACAGAAGGTGGTAAGATAATGTCTTGAGCAGTTACATATCCAGGACCCTTGACACAAATAGACGCGTTACGAGTTCCATACAGATTACTTTTCAAGACAATTTCTTTCAAATTCATTAAAATTTCATGTACGGATTCTTGAATACCTACTATGGTAGAATATTCATGTGGTATTTTCTCAGATTTTGCGCGTGTGATACATGTACCTTCTATTTCTCCGAGCAAAGCTCTTCGCATTGCAATGCCTATTGTATCGGCTTGACCTTTCATAAGTGGGGCCAGAATAAAGCGTCCATAATAAAGACGCTTACTGTCTGCTCTTGATTCAACACACTTCCACTGTAGTGTCCGAGTAGATACTGTTACTTTCTCTCGAACCATAGTATATTATTTGATCAAATCATTGAATTATTTATTTCTCTTGAAATCTCTTCAATGTTTATTTTTACACACGTCTTTTTTTAGGAGGCCTACAGCCATTATGTGGCATAGGAGTTACATCCCGTATGAAACTTAATAGTATACCACTTCTACGAATAGCTCTTAATGCCGCATCTCTTCCGAGACCCGGGCCTTTTATCATAACTTCTGCTCGTTGCATACCTTGATCCACTACTGTCCGAATAGCATTTCCTGCTGCGGTTTGAGCGGCAAATGGTGTACCCCTTCTTGTACCCTTGAATCCACAAGCCCCGGCAGAGGACCAAGAAATTACTCGACCCCGTACATCTGTAACAGTCACAATGGTATTGTTGAAACTTGCTTGAACATGAATAACTCCCTTGGGGATTCTACGTGTATTCTTACGTGAACCAATACGTCTATTTCTACGCGAACCAATTTTTGGTATAGGTTTTGCCATATTTTATCATCTCATAAATATAAGTCAGAGATATATGGATATATCCATTTCATGTCAAAACAGATCCTTATTCTTTTTTTTTTTTTTTTATTTATTTATTTGTACATCTGTACATCGGGTCCTTTAGATTTCGAGAGTCTTTTTGTTTTAGAAAGATTATCCTTGTCTTTGTTTATGTCTCGGGTTAGAACAAATTACTATAATTCGTCCCCGCCTACGGATCAATCGACATTTTTCACAAATTTTACGAACGGAGGCCCTTATTTTCATATTTGTCATTCCTTTTTTTAATTCCGAATCTACTTATTGGAAGAAAATAAGTTTCTTGAAATTTTTAATTTCGAATTGTATCCTCACGAAAGAATGTTGAAATTGAAAAAACCGCCTAATCATTCAAGTCTTTGCTTTGGAGTCTCTAAATTATACGCCCTTTGGTTGAATCATAAGGACTTACCTCAATTTTTAGTCTATTTCCTGGTAGTATACGTATAAAACTACATGAAATCCTTTACGAAACAAAAACCTGAATAATTTTTTTGTTATCTAAACGAATCCGGAAGATACATACCATCGGTAAGTTGTTCAGTAATTAAACCCTCATGAATCCATTTTTGTTGTTTCATTCCAGGTAAAACCGCTTTGAAGTATCAACTAATGTAAGAGGGATAATATTCTAAACTTGTCCTTTCTCTTTTTTCACAAATAGGACCGTGTCGGCTATTAGAAAGATTACCATATATAACACAAAACTTCTCCGCCGATTCCTTCTAGTCGAGCCTTTCGGTCTGTCATTATACCTCGAGAAGTAGAAAGAATTACAACCCCCATTCCGCCTAAAATTCTAGGAATTCGTTGATAGTTAGAATATATTCGTAGACCGGGTCGACTGATCCGTTTTAAATTTAAAACAGTTCTATATGGTCCTTTCCTATTTCTTCTATGTCGTAGGGTTAAAACCAAAAAATATTTATTGCTTTCTTGATGTTTTCTCACGTTTTCAATAAAACCTTCTTGGAAAAGGATTTTAACAATATTTTCAGTGATGTTAGTAGATGGTATTCGAACTGTTCTTTTTTTATTCATGTCAGCATTTCGTATAGAGGTTATTATGTCAGCAATAGTGTCTTTACTCATGATAAACTAAGATTTTTGTTTCCCCCGAATTTTGATATAATCAACATGCTCTTTTTCTTTTTTTCTGAATTTTTTAATATTTATGAATTCTTTTTTTTTTTTTTTTATTTATGAATTATTAAAGATATATACGTGATAGATAAACAATTTACTAATTAATTAAATAAATTTAATCAATTTCATTCAAATACTATATTAAGGTCTTCCCCTATAATACTTCAGGTGCTAATGAAACTATTTTAGTGAAATTTAACTGTCTTAATTCCCGGGCGATCGCGCCGAAAATTCGGGTTCCTTTTGGATTTCCTTCTTGATCAATAACAACCGCAGCGTTGTCATCATATCGTATTATCATACCGTTGTCGCGTTTGAGTTCTTTACAAGTACGTACAATGACAGCTCGGACCACTTCTGATCTTTCTAGAGGTGTATTTGGTACTGCTTCCTTGATTACAGCAACAATAATGTCACCAATATGAGCATATCGTCGATTACTAGCTCCTATGATTCGAATACACATCAATTTTCGGGCCCCGCTGTTATCCGCTACATTCAAATGGGTTTGAGGTTGAATCATATCATTTTTTTATCGGTTTTTTCTTTTTCAATGCAAAGGTATAAATAAAAAAAAGAAATATTATTTGTTCAAAACAAAAAAAGAAACCTGCAATTGTTTTTTTTTTATCCCAAAAACCCCTTTCGTTTGTTTCTACATTCCTATCCAGAAAGAATGAATTGAGTTCGTATAGGCATTTTAGATGCCGCTATTGAAATAGCCCTTCTAGCTATATTTTCTGCTACTCCGCTCATTTCATAAAGTATTCTACCGGGTTTAACGACAGCTACCCAATATTCGGGAGATCCTTTCCCCGAACCCATACGTGTTTCTGTAGGTCTTACTGTAACAGGTTTGTCTGGAAATATGCGTACCCATATTTTTCCACCGCGGCGTGCATTTCGTGTCATTGCTCGCCGCCCTGCTTCTATTTGTCTAGATGTGATCCAAGCGGGTTCAAGCGCTTGAAGAGCATATCTACCGAAGCAAATACGATTACCTCGATAAGATATTCCTTTCATTCTTCCTCTGTGTTGTTTACGGAATCTGGTTCTTTTGGGGTTATAGTTGATGGTTGTTTAGCAATTCCATCCATCTCTACTACAGAACCGGACATGAGAGTTTCTTCTCATCCAGCTCCTCGCGAATTAAACAATTAAAAAAAATTAAACAAAAAAAATACACGGTTAATAATCTATGGAATCGTGGGATTCTTTGAAATTTGATCTAATCGATTATAAATTAGAAATTTTTTGTGTTTTAATATATAATTTAACACGTATTTATATAATTTATAATTTAACACGTATTCTATTTATAGATAATGTCGTTTTGGTAGAACGCTATAATGAATCTTTATTTTGTTTTTCCTTTTATTTCGAATCGACTAAAATTTAGAAAAAAAAAAAAAAATTCGCGGGCGAATATTTACTCTTTCAACATTCAGTTGTAAGATTAGTCTATGACATGACCTCTCAGAATAAATGAATAGGTTTCCGGTTCGTTCCGCCATCCTACTCAATGAATCATTAGGATTCGTTTTCAATAGAATCTTATGCATTCACAGGTTCTGTCGTTCCCACCACTTCTCGATTAATGATTAGGTCTTAATTTTACAACGGAGCCTCCAATTAAATTTCTTCTTGAGTCAACCTTCTCAGTCTTTATTGGCTCGGGGCTCTTGATTTTTTGTTCTATGCACGGATTTGTCTAATTATGGATCAATCAGTATTGATGCTTTATTACATTCCCTTTATATGAGATGACTCATAGACCTTACATATTGGAATTATATATCATTAATATTATTTTTCTATCTTTCTCTCACCCTTCCATTTATCTGTATACTTGATATTGCTTTACAACCCATAATCAGATTTTTTTTGTTTGTTTATGTAAAAAAGATTTCAGTTGCTACAATGATATGACTTATATATCATATCTTGACTGGTTCTTTCTATCCAGATAACACGAAGTGATGAGTTGGTTATTAGTTCTATAGTTATCAGTTTGTACTATGGGCTGTCCATTTTTTTGAATCCCAACCCTAAAAAAACCAACGAGTCACACACTAAGCATAGCAATTATATCAAATGATTAATCGAATTTTTATTCAACCTTATAGAATTGTTCTTTTTTTTTATTATTTACCAGAAAAAGAATGAAAGAGTTTGCCATTTTTTGTTTTATCACCAGATAGAACTAAATATAAGTCAAGTAAGTTCTTATTATTCCTCGTCTACAAATATCCAAATTTTGATGCCAACACACGTCATGGATAGTTCGAACTGCATAGGAACAATAATCAATTTTAGCTCGAATGGTTTGTAGAGGAACTCTACCTTCTCGGATCCATTCAACACGTGCAATTTCTTTTCCGTCGATACGCCCTGCAATTTGTACTTGAATCCCTTTTGTACCTGCCTGTTCAGTTAATTCAATAGCTTTTTTCATTGCTTTGCGAAATGAAACTCTATTCTTTAATTGTCCGGCTATAAATTCTGCAAGAATATTGGGGTGCCCGTAAGGATTTGCAATTCTTGTAATAGCAATGTTGAGTTTTCGGTTTACACAATTGAGTTCTTTTTGTACATGCGTCTGTAATTCTTCTATTCTTCGAGTCCTGTCTTCTATTAATAACTTGGGGAATCCCATATAGATTATGACCTGAATCAAATCGATTCTTTTTTGAATCTCTATACGTGCAATTCCCTCTACATTAGAGGATATTTTCATATTATTTTGCACATAATTTTTGATACAATCTCGTATTTTTTGATCTTCTTGTAGATCCTTTGAATAATTTTTTGGTTGTGCAAACCAAAGAGAATGATGATCTTGGGTTGCACCAAGTCTGAAACCAAGTGGATTTATTTTTTGTCCCATAATCCCCCACTACTATATATATCGTGAAACGTGACATCTGTTTGTATTTTTTTTTTATTCATTCGATTTTTTTTAAGCATAACATAATATAGCGTATTTGTATTTTTTATAATATAAAATATTCTTCCTTTAAGTATTCCTCAGCTCTAATTTATAGAATTTCCTTTTATCTATTTCTTCCTCTTCATCTAAAGATATATCTTTCAATACAATAGTTATATGACAAGTGGATCTTTTTATAGGATAACCTCGTCCTCGAGCCCGGGGCTTTAATTTTTTCACAGTTGTGCCCTCGTTGACTTCGGCTTTACTAATGATTAAACTTGTTTCGTTCAAACCCTTATTGTGATTAGCATTTGCTGCTGCAGAATAAACCAATTTTAAAATGGCATAACATGCTCGATAAGGCATAAGTTCTAGTATCATAAGTGTTTCTTCATAGGACCGCCCACGAATTTGATCGATTACTCTTCTCGCTTTGTGAGCAGACATACATATATGTTGACCTAAAGTGTATACTTCTGTATATTTCTTCACCTTTCTCTTCTGTATCATAAGATTCACCTCTCATTAATGAACGATAAGCATCTATATTTTATTATTTTGTAATTAATTATTATTATTAACGACG
>NW_028291039.1:37500-39171 GCF_041283825.1 Pyrus communis | reverse complement strand
CCACTAACATGCCTAGGACAAGCCTGTGCATTGGTTCATCCAAAGCCTAACCCACCCTAATATCCAACAATCCGAGGGCAACCGAAGGTCGAAAACATGCATGTCGAAAAAACAACCCGCTCCCATGCAATCCCACCCCAAAATTTTTCCCACCCCCATGCAATCCCACCCCAAAATTTTTCCCACCCCCTGCTTGCAACAAATAATCCCATGCTATTTTTTTGAGGAGAAAATATTTTTTCCTACCCGCCCTTTTTTAAAACGTTTTTTCCACCCCGTTTAAAACCATTTTGTCCCCCATTTTATTTTGAAAACGAAAAGATTTTGTTTCGTTTGAAAACAAACTTTTTTTTTTTTTTCGAAAAAAAAAAAAAAAACGAAAACGCACCCATGGTGGTGGGGGCGGCGGCGGTGGCGGGGGTGACCGCCACCGTCGTCGGCACCATGGGCGGGAATGGCCCAAACCCGACACATCATATATACCGAGGCAACACGTGATGATGGTCGAGAATGTCATCCCTAGAGCGATGGTGCAGGCTGCTTGAAATGCATGGAGCACCACCCCCCTATATAGCATATTATGCTGTTATGGCACTGCCAGGAGGAGACATCAACTTTCGCGAGGAGTCATACTGGGCCATAAAAAACCCAATACTTGGAATTTGAACGAGATTTTTTGCAGGGATGTAGATATAGATACAATGGATTTTCAGGAAAAAATTCAGATATTTTCGAGCACGGGAAGTATTTTATTTTATTTTTTGAAGTCGAGAACTTGGAAAAATCTTAAAAAAAAATCCGTGCAAGATTTTTCGAATCCGTAAGTTGGAGGACCTTCTAAAAATCATATACTAACTATGGGGTCGGGGTTGTGCTTGGAAATTATCAATAAAAATGGGACTTGACATTGTTTGAAGATTTTCGACATGCTTGCTGTGCAATTTGACATGTCAGAGGGGGCGCTAGCCTCGCTTGCTGTCGACAGGAAGCGAGGCTAGTGGCGAGGCTAGTGGCGAGTTTTTTGAGTGCCAAGATGCGAGGTTGGCATGTCATTGGCATGCCACGGTCGACATTTTGCGAGGCTTGGCATGTCATTGGCATGCCACGGTCGACATTTTGCGAGGCTTGGCATGTCATTGGCATGTCGTTGGCATGCCACGGTCGACATTTTGCGAGGCTTGGCATGTCATTGGCATGCCACGGTCGACATTTTGCGAGGCTTGGCATGTCATTGGCATGTCGTTGGCATGCCACGGTCGACATTTTGCGAGGCTTGGCATGTCATTGGCATGCCACGGTCGACATTTTGCGAGGCTTGGCATGTCATTGGCATGTCGTTGGCATGCCACGGTCGACATTTTGCGAGGCTTGGCATGTCATTGGCATGCCACGGTCGACATTTTGCGAGGCTTGGCATGTCATTGGCATGTCGTTGGCATGCCACGGTCGACATTTTGCGAGGCTTGGCATGTCATTGGCATGCCACGGTCGACATTTTGCGAGGCTTGGCATGTCATTGGCATGTCGTTGGCATGCCACGGTCGACATTTTGCGAGGCTTGGCATGTCATTGGCATGCCACGGTCGACATTTTGCGAGGCTTGGCATGTCATTGGCATGTCGTTGGCATGCCACGGTCGACATTTTGCGAGGCTTGGCATGTCATTGGCAT
>NW_028291038.1:45000-47365 GCF_041283825.1 Pyrus communis | reverse complement strand
TGGCAGAGTGGCCTTGCTGCCACGATCCACTGAGATTCAGCCCTGCGTCGCTTCGATTCGTCCCTCCCCCTTCCCTCCCTCCCCCCTCTTCTCAATTTACCCATGTTTCGAGAGGCGAGGCTATTAGTCGACAATTGGGCAAAAATTCCTAACGCTTTGGCATGTCAGGACTTTTAACTCTGCCGTGTTTCTGTTCCAAGTCATGTCGGGACTTTAACTTTGCTGTGTATTTTGACGTATAGCCTTGCTTTGTGTTGACAACAAGCGAGGCTAGTGCAACCCATGTGATTTGTTATGACATGTCAAAAGGTGCCCGAGCATCGCTTTATGCGGACAAGCAGCGAGGCTCTGGCTAACAATGCACATTGTCAATGGCATGTCGCAGTGCGTTCGATATCGACGTTTTCCCCGCACAATATAATGCTCCCCGTTGTTATAGTCCCCGGGTTGTTAGGCGATTAGTGAATGGCAAAAGCGGACCGTCTAATGTTGGGGTCCTAAGTCATGTGAACATATTTCGTAGTCCAATAAAGCAATGGTTGTGATTGCAATGGCCAAGCCAAAAAACCGACGACGACACTTGAGTAAAGGGTTTCTCGGTCTAAAAGTTGGCTACCAAATCAAAGCGCAAAAAGAAGTCTTGTCGGACATTAGCTTTGAAGATTTGGACTTTGTCATGTCGGGAAAATGTATGTCGCGACGTGCCAAGACTCGCAAAGTGTCGGCACAATGCGTGTCATGATTTGTCTTTGACATGCCAATGACAAGCCAAGACTCGGAAAATATCGATCATGGCATGTGCCAAGGCTCGCAAAATGTCGACCATGGCATGCCAGCGACATGCCAAGCCTCACAAAATGTCGACCGTGGCATGCCAATGACATGCCAGTGACATGCCAAGCCTCGCAGTATGTCGACCGTGGCATGCCAGCGACATGCCAAGCCTCGCAAAATGTCGACCGTGGCATGCCAATGACATGCCAGGGACATGCCAAGCCTCGCAGTATGTCGACCGTGGCATGCCAGCGACATGCCAAGCCTCGCAAAATGTCGACCGTGGCATGCCAATGACATGCCAGTGACATGCCAACCCTCGCAGTATGTCGACCGTGGCATGCCCATGACATGCCAAGGCTCGCAAAATGTCGACCGTGGCATGCCATCGACATGCCAAGCCTCGCAAAATGTCGACCGTGGCATGCCAATGACATGCCAGTGACATGCCAAGCCTCGCAAAATGTCGACCGCGGCATGCCAATGACATGCCAAGCCTCGCAAAATGTCGACCGCGGCATGCCAATGACATGCCAAGCCTCGCAAAATGTCGACCGCGGCATGCCAATGTCATGTCAAGCCTCGCAAAATGTCGACCGTGGCATGCCAATGACATGCCAAGCCTCGCAAAATGTCGGCGCTGGCATGGCAATGACATGCCAATGTCATGCCAAGCCTCGCAAAATGTCGACCGTGGCATGCCAATGACATGCCAAGCCCCGCAAAATGTCGACCGTGGCATGCCAATGACATGCCAAGGCTCGCAAAATGTCGGCCATGGCATGCCAATGACATGCCAACCTCGCATCTTGGCACTCAAAAAACTCGCTGCTAGCCTCGCCACTAGCCTCGCTTCCTGTCGACAGCAAGCGAGGCTAGCGCCCGCTCTGACATGTCAAATTGCACAGCAAGCATGTCGAAAATCTTCAAACAATGTCAAGTCCCATTTTTATTGATAATTTCCCCGCACAACCCCGACCCCATAGTTAGTATATGATTTTTAGAAGGTTCTCCAACTTACGGATTCGAAAAATCTTGCACGGATTTTTTTTTACGATTTTTCCAATTTCTCGACTTCAAAAAATAAAATAAAATACTTCCCGTGCTCGAAAAAATCTGAATTTTTTCCTGAAAATCCATTGTACCTATATCTACATCCCTGCAAAAAATCTCGTTCAAATTCCAAGTATTGGTTTTTTCATGGCCCAGTATGACTCCTCGCGAAAGTTGATGTCTCCTCCTGACAGTGCCATAACAGCATAATATGCTATATAGGGGGGTGGTGCTCCATGCATTTCAAGCAGCCTGCACCATCGCTCTAGGGATGACATTCCCGACCATCATCACGTGTTGCCTCGGTATATATGATGTGTCGGGTTTGGGACATTCCCGCCCATGGTGCCGACGACGGTGGCGGTCACCCCCGCCACCGCCGCCGCCCCCACCACCATGGGTGCAATTTTTTTTTTTTTTTTTTCGAAAAAAAAAAAATTTGTTTTCAAACGAAACAAAATCTTTTCGTTTTCAAAACAAAATGGGGGACAAAATGGTTTTAAACGGGGTGGAAAACACGTTTTAAAAAAGGGCGGGT
>NW_028291035.1:0-2500 GCF_041283825.1 Pyrus communis | reverse complement strand
TGAACTGGGCGAGCCCTTCGGAAAACAAACGTCCATGGACTGCATTGCCGTGCACCCACTAACATGCCTAGGACAAGCCTGTGCATTGGTTCATCCAAAGCCTAACCCACCCTAATATCCAACAATCCGAGGGCAACCGAAGGTCGAAAACATGCATGTCGAAAAAACAACCCGCTCCCATGCAATCCCACCCCAAAAATTTTTCCCACCCCCATGATGCAAATCCCACCCCAAAATTTTTCCCACCCCCCTGCTTGCAACAAATGATCCCATGCTATTTTTTGAGGAGAAAATATTTTTTCCCACCCGCCCTTTTTTAAAACGTGTTTTCCACCCCGTTTAAAACCATTTTGTCCCCCATTTTATTTTGAAAACGAAATGATTTTGTTTCGTTTGAAAACAAATTTTTTTTTTTTCGAAAAAAAAAAAAAAAACGAAATCGCACCCATGGTGGTGGGGGCGGCGGCGGTGGCGGGGGTGACCGCCACCGTCGTCGGCACCATGGGCGGGAATGTCCCAAACCCGACACATCATATATACCGAGGCAACACGTGATGATGGTCGAGAATGTCATCCCTAGAGCGATGGTGCAGGCTGCTTGAAATGCATGGAGCACCACCCCCCTATATAGCATATTATGCTGTTATGGCACTGCCAGGAGGAGACATCAACTTTCGCGAGGAGTCATACTGGGCCATAAAAAACCCAATACTTGGAATTTGAACGAGATTTTTTGCAGGGATGTAGATATAGATACAATGGATTTTCAGGAAAAAATTCAGATTTTTTCGAGCACGGGAAGTATTTTATTTTATTTTTTGAAGTCGAGAAATTGGAAAAATCGTAAAAAAAAAACCGTGCAAGATTTTTCGAATCCGTAAGTTGGAGGACCTTCTAAAAATCATATACTAACTATGGGGTCGGGGTTGTGCTTGGAAATTATCAATAAAAATGGGACTTGACATTGTTTGAAGATTTTCGACATGCTTGCTGTGCAATTTGACATGTCAGAGCGGGCGCTAGCCTCGCTTGCTGTCGACAGGAAGCGAGGCTAGTGGCGAGGCTAGTGGCGAGTTTTTTGAGTGCCAAGATGCGAGGCTTGGCATGTCATTGGCATGCCATGGTCGACATTTTGCGAGGCTTGGCATGTCATTGGCATGTCGTTGGCATGCCACGGTCGACATTTTGCGAGGCTTGACATGTCATTGGCATGCCATGGTCGACATTTTGCGAGGCTTGACATGTCCTTGGCATGTCATTTTGCGAGGCTTGACATGTCCTTGGCATGTCATTGGCATGCCATGGTCGACATTTTGCGAGGCTTGGCATGTCATTGGCATGTCGTTGGCATGCCACGGTCGACATTTTGCGAGGCTTGACATGTCATTGGCATGCCATGGTCGACATTTTGCGAGGCTTGGCATGTCATTGGCATGTCGTTGGCATGCCACGGTCGACATTTTGCGAGGCTTGACATGTCCTTGGCATGTCATTGGCATGCCATGGTCGACATTTTGCGAGGCTTGACATGTCCTTGGCATGTCATTGGCATGCCATGGTCGACCTTTTGCGAGGCTTGGCATGTCCTTGGCATGCCACGGTCGACATTTTGCGAGGCTTGACATGTCATTGGCATGCCATGGTCGACATTTTGCGAGGCTTGGCATGTCATTGGCATGTCGTTGGCATGCCACGGTCGACATTTTGCGAGGCTTGACATGTCATTGGCATGCCTTGGTCGACATTTTGCGAGGCTTGGCATGACATTGGCATGTCGTTGGCATGCCACGGTCGACATTTTGCGAGGCTTGGCATGTCACTGGCATGCCATGATCGACATTTCGCGAGCCAATTGGCATGTCATTGGCATGGCATTGGCATGCCACGGTCGATATTTTGCAAGGCTTGGCATGACATTAGCATGCCATGATCGATATTTTGTGACTATTGGCTTGTCATTGGCATGTGAAAGACAAATCATGACACGCATTGTGCTGACACTTTGCGAGTCTTGGCACGTCGCGACATACATTTTCCCGACATGACAAAGTCCAAGTCTCGACATGACAAAGTCCAATCTCGACATGAGTTGGAAAAAGACATCCAAAGCTAATGTCCGACAAGACTTCTTTTGCGCTTTGATTTGGTAGCCAACTTTTAGACCGAGAAACCCTTTACTCAAGTGTCGTCGTCGCATTTTTTGGCTTGGCCATTGCAATAACAACCATTGCTTTATTGGACTACGAAATATGTTCACATGACTTGGGACCCCAACATTAGACGGTCCACTTTTGCCATTCACTAATCGTCTAACAACCCACGAACTGTAACAACGGGGACCATTATATTGTGTGGGGGAAAACGTCGATATTGAACGCACTGCGACATGCCATTGACAATGTGCATAGGTAAGCCAGAGCCTCGCTGCTTGTCGGCATAAAGCGAGGCTCGGGCACCTTTTGACATGTCATAACGAATCACATGGACCTTTTGACATGTC
>NW_028291033.1:0-2500 GCF_041283825.1 Pyrus communis | reverse complement strand
CGCAAAATGTCGACCGCGGCATGCCAATGACATGCCAAGCCTCGCAAAATGTCGACCGCGGCATGCCAATGACATGCCAACCTCGCAAAATGTCGACCGCGGCATGCCAATGTCATGTCAAGCCTCGCAAAATGTCGACCGTGGCATGCCAATGACATGCCAAGCCTCGCAAAATGTCGGCGCTGGCATGGCAATGACATGCCAATGTCATGCCAAGCCTCGCAAAATGTCGACCGTGGCATGCCAATGACATGCCAAGCCCCGCAAAATGTCGACCGTGGCATGCCAATGACATGCCAAGGCTCGCAAAATGTCGGCCATGGCATGCCAATGACATGCCAACCTCGCATCTTGGCACTCAAAAAACTCGCTGCTAGCCTCGCCACTAGCCTCGCTTCCTGTCGACAGCAAGCGAGGCTAGCGCCCGCTCTGACATGTCAAATTGCACAGCAAGCATGTCGAAAATCTTCAAACAATGTCAAGTCCCATTTTTATTGATAATTTCCCCGCACAACCCCGACCCCATAGTTAGTATATGATTTTTAGAAGGTTCTCCAACTTACGGATTCGAAAAATCTTGCACGGATTTTTTTTTACGATTTTTCCAATTTCTCGACTTCAAAAAATAAAATAAAATACTTCCCGTGCTCGAAAAAATCTGAATTTTTTCCTGAAAATCCATTGTACCTATATCTACATCCCTGCAAAAAATCTCGTTCAAATTCCAAGTATTGGTTTTTTCATGGCCCAGTATGACTCCTCGCGAAAGTTGATGTCTCCTCCTGACAGTGCCATAACAGCATAATATGCTATATAGGGGGGTGGTGCTCCATGCATTTCAAGCAGCCTGCACCATCGCTCTAGGGATGACATTTCCCGACCATCATCACGTGTTGCCTCGGTATATATGATGTGTCGGGTTTGGGACATTCCCGCCCATGGTGCCGACGACGGTGGCGGTCACCCCCGCCACCGCCGCCGCCCCCACCACCATGGGTGCAATTTTTTTTTTTTTTTTTTTCGAAAAAAAAAAAATTTGTTTTCAAACGAAACAAAATCTTTTCGTTTTCAAAACAAAATGGGGGACAAAATGGTTTTAAACGGGGTGGAAAACACGTTTTAAAAAAGGGCGGGTGGGAAAAAATATTTTCTCCTCAAAAAATAGCATGGGATTATTTGTTGCAAGCAGGGGGTGGGAAAAATTTTGGGGTGGGATTGCATGGGAGTGGGTTTTTTTTTTCGGCATGCATGTTTTCAACCCTCGGTCGCGCTCGAATTGTTGGATATGAGGGTGGGTTCGGCTTTGGATGAAACCAATGCACAGGCTTGTCCTAGGCATGTTAGTGGGTGCACGGCAATGCAGTCCATGGACGTTTGTTTTCCGAAGGGCTCGCCCAGTTCACTAGCATGTCGAAGATCGGTCTTTGCGGCGGCGATGAAGAAGTTTTGTCCCTCCCTTTCGGTTGTCCCTGCAGAGGAGCTTTGTAATCAGCAATGCTCGGGCTTGTTCTTGGCAACGCTAGTGTCGGTTCGGCTTAGTGTGGTCCGAAAGGGCCCTCGCAGTGCACTAGCATGTTGAGCGTGAGTTTGTGCGGCGGTGGTGAAGAAGCTTGTCCCCCGTTCGACGGTCAAGAGGGGTTCGAAAACAAAGTTCGTGCTTGTTCTAGGCGTGCATAGATAAGGGGTTGGTGCTATGTGTTAGGTCCTTCCCAACCCCCGTTGCATGTCGAAAGCGAGTTCGTGCGGCGTCGACGAAGCTTCTCGGTAGCCGTTGAACTGTTCGGTTGTCCCTGCCGCCTTCCTACGTGTTTTCATGCCTAGCGATGCGGCTCGGCTCCTACCCGGCGTATTTGCACTCAAGACGCATCCCTTTGTTGGGCTGGTCGAGACGTGTTTTTCGTCGGGCGGTGCTGGGTTTAGCTAACGTGACGGCGTATGAGTGGTAATTGGGTTGTATTCGACGGCAGGCTCCGTGCTTCGGCATCGAACTGTCGGCTCGTACCCCGCTTCATCGATGCGTCGAGATTCGTCTCGCGCGCAGGATGGGTTTCTGTTTTGGCTACCTGCTGCGAAGGAACGTTGCCTCTCCGTCGTCCCTTTCCTCCTCCTGCTGGCCTTGCCGGCGGGAGGACGACATCGTGGCGGTGCTCGTGTCCCGGACGAGCCGCACTCGTTGCGGTGCAGTTTCGGTCCTCGGGTTTCCGTTCGACATCTCGGATGCGGAACGCTGAAGGGGCGGTGGGTCTTCACGACCTCCGACCGTCCGATCGAAGCCTTGTCGCTCGACGCGTACGACCGTCGCGCCCGCTGCGAGCCGTCGACCGTGGAGGTCGTCCGTCTCGCGCGGCGCCGACGTCGGGGAGGAATGCTACCTGGTTGATCCTGCCAGTAGTCATATGCTTGTCTCAAAGATTAAGCCATGCATGTGTAAAGTATGAACAAATTCAGACTGTGAAACTGCGAATGGCTCATTAAATCAGTTATAGTTTGTTTTGATGGT